>NW_027140964.1:300000-423197 GCF_036365525.1 Heterodontus francisci
TTTAATGTTGCATTCGATCTCAGTGAAAGCAAATCCCTGAAGGAAGGTATAAGTGGGAGAATGTGTTAGTGTAAAAACATACTGAGTGTGGGTCACTAACTGGAGTGGAATACCTGATCCCAATGACCATGCATTCCTCTTTTTGTTATTGAATAGCTCCAAGAGAAACAGATGTTAACTATTTACTGAGGGTTTAAAAGTCGGACAGCACTGCTCCTGTCTACAACTCCTATAAACAGATTTATTCTTACTCTGAGTACAGTTACTGTTAACATTTTATTTGTTTTAGTGTTCATGAACTCCTTCCTGCTGTGGGTTAAGAGTGTTTGAATTTTATGATCTGTCTTTGATACAGGATGAATATTGAGCTGTGATTATTGAATCATCCACTTCTGTAACTGATAACGTTTGGCAGATCAGTTCTTATCTATGATTCAGACTCTTTACACATATAACTGCCCACAGCTCAGTGAGGTGTGTCACTGTTAGGAGAGACACCTACAAGTGAGGAACATACATATCAGGCTTTCATAATACAGAGATCAGGCCACGGACATAAAATAATAACATTAGTAACTATTAATGAAATCAATAGTACACTTCTCTCTGTTCTATTATCATCCTGGTTAAAGTATTTTCACCTTCTCCAGTGCATCAATAGACTTTTTGTTTTCTGGAGACTAGAGCTGTACACAGTACATGAAGTGGTATGACAATTAAGTAATTATTATTATTAATAATGCCTTCAGATATTTTGTTGCATTCTTCCTCAATATTAACTGTACTCTTGATTAAAATGTGTGTGCACATTTCAAAATTGTCCTTCTGCTTCACGATGCCATATTGTTCATGTAAATGGTGAACAACAGTATTCCCAGCTCTGATCCTTCTGGAACACCACTTCCCACCTTTCACCAATCTGAAGAAATAACTTTCGCCCCTACACCCTGTTTACAGTTTCTATAGCCAGCTTACGGTCTGTTCTGCTGCTTGTCCCCCAATTTCACTTGACCTGAGATTAGTCATGAGTCTGCTGTGTGATGCCTTATGAAGGCTTTTAGAAAATCAATGCATATTACGCCTACTGTGTCAGTCTTATCTTCTCTTTCTGATATTATTCAAAACATTCAATAGGATTGGTCGAGCGTCAACCTCCTTTCGGAATATGTGCTAACTGCTCTTTAATATACGTCTGGATTTAACAACCTCCCTCTGAGATCAGGGATCGTGGCTGGGGGAGGGGGCGGGGGGAGAGAGGGTGGAAAATGCCTCTGGGGGAGGCCCGCCACAGGCCTCGACGCTGGGAAGGCCTGGCCCGATATTGCCGGTGGTGGCGAGAGCTCGTAACAGGCCTCCCCACTCCTCCCCCCGCCCCCATACCCCCCACACCCACCCGCTGCTCGTCGATGGGAGGAAAAACTGCATATTTGAAATGCATATTCCTGTCGTCCATCTCACTTTGATATTGATACCAGTGGTCAGCACTCCTGCGCTTTCAGATTGCCAGAGGAGATCCGAGGCGGGATAGTGGTGGGGAGGGGGGATCAGGTAAGTTTCTCAGTGCGGGAGGTGTGGGAACGGCGTCAGAGCACTTTCATTGACCCAGGGGATGTTGGGAAGGTGTAAAGTTTAAGGTTTATGAACTTTGCTGGGGGAGAAGGTCAGGTGCACCAGCTATTTGTTTTGGTGGGATGGGGAGGCGTGAGGGAAGGTTCGTAATTCTATGCTTACTGTGGTCTTTGGGGGTAAGGGGGCGGGGCGGGGCGGGTAGGAGAGGGTCAGGATCAAGTTATTTGATATCTTAATGACAATGTCTCTTTAAATTTTGCATTACAATGTTGGGCTTGAAGCCCTTTAAAGATGGCTTCAGCACCTGCAAAGTTTTCAATGCACGAATCATATTTGCTGTCCATCAGTCCTCTGGCACCATTCCCTATTCTGATGATTATTAATAAACAGATAATATTGCCTCTGCTATCTAATCCCTATCTTTTTATTATGTGTTGATGCAATCTATCCAAAACAAAGGGTTTACCATCTCTTTAAAAACTTGATCAAATATCTCCCACTTTCCAACTTAACTTTCTTGAAGTTTGTTGTTGAACTATTCACTATTATTTGGCAGTTTAGTTCCTCCCCTCAGAGATCTCACTCCCTTCTTTAAGCACTGAATTCTCATCTAAAATAAAGCAAGAAATGCTGGAACCACTCAGCAGGTCTGGCAGCATCTGTGAAAAGAGAAGCAGAGTTGACGTTTCGGGTCAGTGACCCTTCTTCGGAATTCTCATCCACTGGTTCATTGTGCTCAACTGTCCCATGATACACGAGATTTCCTCTCTTCTGAAATCGGAACTGTGCGCCAGACGTTTATTTCCATTTCTGTCCACATCTCTCTCCCCCTGTCTGTTCCAAAGTCCAGCAAACCCCAGCTTTCCTTAAACTCACAACGATGGGATCATGCCTGATAGACATGCTGAGGCTGTTTCCCAGACAACTTCCCTCCATCATCTCCTGCCGGTACATCTTGCACTTGCCATTTACAATGGAAATCCTAACCAGCTCTGGTCTGAGATTGAAAAACATCGCAGGATCCTGATCCTGACCCGGTTCAGAGACCATCTTGTAAAGTGGTTGTGGACCTCAACTATAAACACTGTGATATTTCACACTCAAATGGCGTCACTCTAGGAGCTGTATTGATCCAAGCTCTGCTGCCTTTGCATAAGATACAGAACCATCTTTTGATCCAAACCTACTCAGATCCTCTTCTTCACATACTTTTCTTAATTTTCTTTGTTGACGGTGCTGGTGCCATTTCCTTCCTTTGCCTTGAACTGGAGACTATTATAAACTTTGCTTCTAATTTGTACCCTTGCCTCTCTTCAGATGGTTCATTTCTGACACTTCCCTTCGCTTCCATGACTTCGCTACCTTCATTTCAGGGGATTTTCTGCCCACCAATGTCTACCACAGTTCCATAGACTCCCACAGCTACCTTGATTATATATATCTTTTAACTCTTTCATGTGTTGTGGGCATCACTGACAAGACCAGAATTTGTTGCCAATTCATAATTCCCCTTCACAACTGAATAGTTTCCTTATCCATTTGAGATGGCTGTTAAGAGTCAACCACATTGCCGTGGTTCCAGAGACACATGTAGGCCTCACCAGGTAAGGACGACAGATTTCCTTCCCTAAAGGACATTAGTATATCAATTAATGATAGTTTCATGCTACCGTTGCTGAGACTCGCTTTCAATTCCAAAATTTAATAAATTAATTGAAGGTATTAATTAATTGAATTTGAATTCCACCAAATATCATTGTGGGATTGGAATCTGTGTCCCTATGGTAGCAGCCAGGGCTACCAGCTCAGTGTCATAACCACTACATTACCTGCTTCCCACCCCACCTCCTGGAAAGAGGTTCTCCCAGTTTCTTCACCTCCGTTCCATCTGTTCCAGTGAGGCTACCGTTCAGAACAGCGCTTCTGAAATGTTGATTATTCCTCAATCGAGGATTTCCCTCACTGTGATTAACAGGATCCTCGACGGTATACATCCCATTTCCAGCGTTACTGCCTTCGCCTTTCTGCCAGAACCACGATAAGACTCCCCTTGTCCTCAAATTACAGCACACTAGCCTCCACCTTCAATACATCATGCTCCAACATTTCCACCACATCCAGCTACGTTCAAATCCAAACATATATTCAGCTCCCCTCACCTCCCCTCCCCCCGACCTTTTTGAAACCCTCGTGCTCTCCTCATTCAACCAAACATGTCCTCCCCTTCCCTCAGCACCGTCCCATGAAGCGCAGGAAATGTAACACGGCCCTTTTACCTCCCTCCTTCCCATTGTCCAAGGCCCCAAACACTCCTTCCAGGTGAAACAGCGATTTACTGGTACTTCTTTCAATTTAGTAACTGTATTCACTGCTCACGATGAAGTTCCCAATGAATTGGGAGCATAGAAAAAAGCAGATTCGGTGATTGCTTAGCTGAACTCCTCTGTTCAGTCTGAAAGTGTGACGCTGAGCTTCCAGCCGCTTGTCACTTTAGTTCTCCCACTCTGACTTCTCTAACTTTGACCTCCTATACTCTTCCCCTGATGCTCAAAGTGGAACTGTACTGAGCATCTGAATTATGCATTTATTGCCTTTGGAACTTAACACTGTGATTAAAACCTTCACATTATAACCAATGCTCCCAATTTCTTGGGCTGCTTGTACTTAATGCAATAAGATAATTGTGAACAATATTTACACATCTATTGACTCTCAAGGTCGTCAATCAAGTATCTCTGAAATATGTAGGTAGTTTACTGACTCGACCTGATCTTGTAACTGAGAAACTTTGCTGAGATTTGCAGTTGTTATTTTGTTTCTCTTGACTCTTAGATGTGGACTGATAATTATCATATCCTTGAGGGTTGTAGGTGTAATTGTTCTGTATTTCATTCTTAGGACTTGAATGTGTTTGGTACTTGAATGTGAACGTGTTCATGACGCTACTGGAGAGTCAGGCTTGATGTTGTTGGATAACTCTCTCAGCTGACAGCTGTTCCTTCTCAATGTCGCTCCATACGGGGTGGTGACCTCGTATGACTGAGTTGCATTGCAGATCTTGGATACATCCACAGGGAACCATGTCTTCTCTTGTGGGTGGATCGCTCCGACCTTTTATACAGTCTGCAGAGGAACTATCTCCATGCCTGCTTGCTTATCATGTGTGATTTTCTTTCTTTCAAGTCTTGCCAATAAGGTAGCTTGGCTCAACAACGATATGTTCAAGTGATGACTCAGAAGAGCTGTCCTTACTTGCCTCTGAACATGATCTCTGCTGGGGATGGGAATCCTGTGTCTAATGGTGTTGCTCGTAGGTGCAACATGACTATCTCGATATCCTGATTAGTTTCTCTACATGTTAGAATGATGACGTTACTCTTCACACCAACCTCTCTGCCAGACACTTTGACCTTGGACAATGTGGAGATGATATAACATAAATTACAGCCCCCTTTGTGCACATGTCTTGAAATAGTTTACTGGTGTACTGTGGACAGTCATCAGAGACTATCTCCTCTGGGTAGCCAGACAGACTAAAAATAGCCCTCATTGTGTTTGCTTGATGCATACTGCAATTGGCGAATGATGGGAAATTTGGAGAAGTAGTCGGTATTCAATAGAAATTGTCACCTATAACAGGAAACAGGTCAGTTGTTATTCATGACCATGGATGTGACGAAATACCATGAGGATGAAGTGTCTCTCTCTGTCTGTTGGCTCAGTTGATGCTCTTAGCATGAGTCACACATCCTCACTGCTCACTCTACGTCTCAGTAGATTCCTGGCCAATAAACTGTCTCACATGAGAATCGTCTTGACTTTCCAATGCCCATGTGAACTAGTTGTGATTATGCAAGGATATCTTGATGAAGCATTTTAATGTCACTGGATATCGCTAATTCATCATGATATGTCCAAAAGGTTCTGATATCTGTGGAAACCTCCTTATTGTATCAGGCCAAGCACTTACGATGAGCTGCCCTAATGCCTTTCAGAGAGGATCTTTGGAAGTCTCCTCTTGCAGCTCTTCCCATTTGAATCTGTCCAAAATCGCCTGAGGTTGACATTGTACACATCTTCAAGCTCCACATCTATTTTGTCTATTTCCACATATAGCGGAATGTTTTCTATATTCTTGGGGTTGGGTCTTCTGCTCAATGTGTCAGAAGCAACTATGATGTTTTCAGGTTTAAATCAGTTAGTCATCGTCATAGAACCATAGAGTAATACAGCACAGAAACAGGCCCTTCGGCCCACCGTTTCCGTGCCTCTCTTCAAGCCTATCTATTATAATCCCATTTTCCAGCACTTGACCCATAGCCTTGTATGCTATGGCGTTCCAAATGCTCATCTAAATACTTCTTCAATGTTGTGAGGCTTCCTGCCTCTACCACCTCTTCAGGCAGTGCGTTCCAGATTCCAACCACCCTCTAGATGATATTTTTTCTCATATCCCCTTTAAACTTTCTGCTCCTTAACTTAAATCTAGGCCGCTGGTTATTCCCCTAAGGGAAAAAAAGTTTCTTCGTATCTACCCTATCAATGCCCCTCATAATCTTGTACACCTCAATGAGATCCGACCTCAGCCTTTTCTGCTCGAAGGTAAACAGTCATAGCCTATCCAATCTCTCTTCATAACTGAAATGCTCCAGCCCAGGCAACATCCTGGTGAATCTCCTCTGCACTCTCTCCACTGCAATCATATCCTTCCTATAGTGTGATGTCCAGAACTGTACACAGTACTCCAGCTGTGGCCTAACTTGCGTTTCATACAGCTCCATCATAAACTCCCTGCTCTTATATTCTATGCCTCAGCTAATAAAAGCAAGTATCCCATATGCCTTCTTAGCCATCTTATCTACCTGTGCTGCTGCCTTCAGTAATCTATGGACAACTACACCCAGGTCCCTCTGGCCCTCTGTACTTCCTATGTCCTACCATCCATTGTATATTCCCTTGCATTGTTAGTCCTCCTGAAATGCATCAGCTCACACTTCTCAGGATTAAATTCCATTTGCCACTGTTCTGCCCATCTTACCACCTCATCTATATCATCCAGTAATTTAAGGCTTTGCCCCTCACTATTTACGACACCACCAATTTTTGTGTCATCTGCGAAATTACTGATCATACTCCTATATTCTTGGCTAAATCGTTAAAGTACACTACACACAGCAAGGGTCCCAGCACCGATCCATGTGGTACACCACTGGTCACAGGCGTCCAATCGCCAAAACAACCCTCGACCATTACCCTCTGCCTCCTGCCACTAAACCAATTTTGGATCTAATTTGCCAAATTGCCCTGGATCCCATGGGCTCTTACCTTCTTAACCAGTCTCCCAAGTGGGATCTTGTCAAAAGCCTTACTGAAGTCCATGTAGACTACATCTGATGTTACCTGTACCACTGTACCTTAATTAACAGCCATTGTAGTCGAGGTGGTGCGTTGGTGAGTGGTGTTTGCCAAATCATTGCATCGATTTGTCATCAGTCTCGACAAAAACTGGTTTGTCAAATAGGTTTGTATGAAATGTGGGATACCGAATACCGAATCTAATGTTTGACACCCTATGTTGGAATAGTTCACCTGAGTGAGTGACAAAAGTTTGGAACGAAAAGCAACTGCTTTCTGCAATAGACATGCTCCGAGGCCCTTTCACACAGCATCTCCCTCAACTGTAGTTCCTTTCCTTGGCTCGTAATTTTGTAATCATGCTTCTGACAAAAGTGAACGTTTTGCTGACTTGAATGTGTGCTGATGATTTGCGTGCCACGGAAATGGCGTGTCTTCCTTGCGAAGCTAATGCAGTGATTTTGCTTTCTCAGAGAAATTCGAGATATAGTGTGATAAAAAGTTAAACAAACCCAAACATCTCTTTAAATCTTTCTTTCCTTGAGGAGTAAGTATTGAATGTACATCCTCAACTTTATGATGATCTGAAAATGTTCCACTATCAGAGTAGATGGAGCCAGAAATGTTGTTGCGATTCATATCGATAGAGCATTTTTCGCGATTAAACATAAGACCTCTTAGCTGTCTCCATTAAGACATAAAGTTTCTTGTTATGCTCCTATTTGATACTTTCCATGACTGCTATGCCACCGAGAATGCAAACACAGCCAGAAACACTCTCAGTCATGGGACCCATGTGTTGTTGGAACTGATGTTGACTGAAAGACCAAGTGATAACCGTTAAAAGCAACACCTTTCAAATGGTGTTCTGAAAGTTGATAGCTCCTGTGAACCTTCAGAAAGACGGGCTGACCAGTATCCACATTTCGTGCCCAAATTCGAGAAAAACATGGCTTTCACAAACTTTGGATTTCACACTTCCAAAGTGGGAATATTGCGAGGAGATCTTTTCAGTGATAAATTCAGTCTTCCAGGATCCTGGAATACTCTGTTGTTCTAGTCTTTCTTGATTACAACAGTTATAGAACGGCACCAGTCATTGTACTGCTGAACATGACGAATGTGCCCTTGCAATTCTGTTGTGCCAAGCTCTGCTTTGCAGGTGTCTCTGAATGCTGGACATTTCCGTGGCTGATGCATGAGACTGTACTTACTGCACCCTTTCCCCTGTCAGGTCTTGGCTACCTCACCCATAGTTGTTGCTTCTCCAAACGCCTGTATATGTTAGTGGCTCGCAAATATGACTTCATACTTTCTGCCATCCTTGAGGTGACTTTAATTCTGAATCCGTTTGGCTTACAAAGCAGATTTTTTTGAAATGCTTCTATTGCCACTACGATTACCAGCCCAATTATCCTCTCAGAAATTTCTGCATCTGAAAAAATACAGTTTTTCCCTTTTTCCTTACGCCTGATTATAAACCAGTCAACAATTGATTGGGCTGTTGTTTAAAAACCATGAGCTCAAGTCGATGGATCCTAACGTTTACCTTCACATTGAGTTGGCCTTCTAATATTTTCCAAAGTTTTGTTGGTTCTTTGCAGTTTTCTTCTGATGGTCCAATGACCTTCATTGCCAATTGCAATCTTTACTATGTCAAGTTTTGTGACATGAAGCTCCAAAAAGCATAGCTCCATACGCTCACCGAAGAGTTGGGACTCGTGGAAATTATCTGGAACAGAGGGACGGAGCATGCTAGTGGCAGTATTCAAAGCGGGCTACACTTCAAATAAACTCTCCCCTTCATTTGCTCACACTCTCTTGGAGTACTAATTTGAAGGGTAGTCTATGAACCAGACTCTATGCCACAGCACTGCCCCTTCCTCCAGTCATCAGCAGTGTTGACCCAGGCTTTATTGATTTCCACGGAGGAAATCACCATCCTCGATGTCATGCTTGAGATCTCTGTCCCATGCTGAATACTGTTGTGAGCACGCTGAGTCCCTCTGCATCAGTGCTACCGCATTGTGTTCCGCTGCCACCATAATGTGCTATTGCTTCCTCAACACAAACATATCAAACATTCTGAGATGAATGAAAGTTCTTTATTACAAAATAACAGAATTGCAGGAAACCTGACTGTTTACTAACACTCCTCCAAAAGCTGTATCACATGTTGGCTTGCATCCTTTCCTTTATTGCATATCAAATTAATCACTTTTTCAACAGTATGTTAACTAGTACTCTAGCATTTAAAGCAATATCATAACACTCGGGGAGGGCTCTTATGTGCTTGAGGCGGTCCCAGTCCAGGTAGGGAGAGAGAGTGTCCAGTACTAGGATCCCCCTTATCCTGGAATGTGACTAATGTCTGGTGAGGGGGAGACGGCGCAGGGAGTGTCTGATCCAAGACATGATTCGGGTACCTAATTCCTGGGGCTTCCGAACCTGGGAGGGTGGTCTGTTCTCGGAAGAGGGGTCGGAGCCCAGAGGGGGGACCCATCCAGGGAGGGCACTCCCAGGTGTGGTGAGACCCAGTCTGTGGGGTGTGATCCAATCCCAGCGTATGGTGGGATTCGATACATGGAACGATGGTGTGATTCCAGGTTGGAGGGATCTAAACCCAGAGTGGGGGATGGTTCTGATTGCCAATCCAGGGTGTCTTTATATGTGGCGTGGGGTATAATGGGGAGAACCGGCCAGCCAGAGTTAAAACTGTAAAACAGAGGCTTCCAGCCTCATTAAAGTATTTAAATTTCCAACCCGCCTCCTGGAAGTGGTTGTCTGCTTGTTCCCTGCCAGACTCTGACAAACACACTCCCAACCCACCTGTTTCTTTTGCTAAAACCCTACAATTACTGTCTGGGATTGACACGAAGAATGTTTTATCAGTAATTTCCAGTCTCTTTCCCCTTTTCTCTCTTACAGTTAATTTACTGGCGATTATGATCCTGTCCCGGGGAAAGTGCGGACTCTCCACCTGTACCACTCGCTACCTGGTGGCCATGGCAGCAGCGGACCTACTGGTCATTATCACTGCAGTAATACTGTGGCGAGTCAGTTATTATTATTTCCCAGGATCGTTACTGGAAATGAGCCCTCTGTGCACTGTTATTGGTGCCATGAGACGTGCAGCCACAGACTGTTCCGTCTGGCTCACGGTTACATTCACCTTTGATCGATTTGTGGCCATTTGTTGCCAGAAGCTGAAAATAAAATATTGCACAGAGAAAACTGCAGCAGTGGTTCTGGCAATAACCTGCATTCTGCTCTGTTTAAAAAACATCCCCTTCTACTTTGTATATGAACCTGTCGAGCTAATTGACAACGCAGTGTGGTTGTGTTATCCAAAGCCAAGCTATTATACTAAGCCAGGATGGATGGGATTTGACAGGTTTGATAAGGTATTAACCCCATTAATCCCATTCGCTTTAATTCTGTTGCTAAACGCTCTGACAGTCAGACACATTTTAGTGGCCAGTCGAGTGCGTAAGGGACTGAGGGGTCAGAGCAAGGGAGAGAATCACAGTGACCCAGAGATGGAGAGCAGAAGGAAGTCTGTGATTTTACTCTTCACCATATCCGGCAGCTTCATACTTCTGTGGTTGGTGTATGTTATATATTTCTTATATTATACCGTTAAGGCGGCAGACCCCAGGGATTACAATGATTCTGAATATATATTTCTACAAGTCGGATTTATGCTGCGGAGTTTAAGCTGCTGCACAAACACATTCATTTATGGGGTGACTCAGTCCAAGTTCAGAGAGCAAGTCAAGAGTGTGGTGAAATATCCGGTTAAATCATTTGTTCAATTAATGAATAAACAGTTCAACTAAGTGCAGCCCAGAGGCGGGTCCCAGTGTTTCTGAAGCATGAATGTTATATTTAACCCCAATGGACAAGGTGTGACCAACAGCTGGAAAACATGAAATACACAAGAAGGTGGAGGGGTGCAACACACCAAAGAGCAGCGGAGTGGCAGACGAGAGGTGACTGAAAGGTGGTTGACCAGAAGTACACTGGTGGAAGGGCGGGGTAGCGTCTGGGCTGTTAAACACTATGAATTGCTTTTAGTTCACCGTCAGTTGCTAGCACACTTTAATTGAGATTTGAGGTGATAGGATGTATGCTAGTGGGTAGTAAAGGCTCTGTTGCCTTTGTTATCATTCCTTTGTACTGACACAGACAATATGAAATTGGCACAAAAACTGAATATTTGTTCGCTAGACTGCTGAAGATTGTCAGAACGCGCAATTCGTTTGTGCATGACACAGGCAATATATAATTTTCCATTATACATCTATATTATTAAAGGTACATTCAATCTACTGAATCAAAGCATACACAGATTAATACATTTCGAACTCCTCTAAATTAATCAAGTTTTAAGATGAATTGCGACTGATTGATTTATTTTAGCACATTGGTATAAAACTAACTCCTTTAACTAATGTGTCAGTATTAAAATAGATATTACATTGAAGCCAAATATAACCATCCCAAACTACCTACAATCTCTTAGTTTGAGGGTGAAATCTATGGCAATATATTTATCCCTCAATACTTTCATTGTCGTTATTCTCTATTGAGAGCTGTGGTCCAGCTCAATTCAACAGTGCAACTCTGCCGTGTCGAGGTGATATTCTTCAAATAGCAGAGTATGAAAATTATCATCATTGTTATCGTTTGTAACAATTCGAAAAGAATAGAAACGTTGCTCCATGGGTTCATTTTCAGAGTGTTAATGGTGACACACTGGAGTCCCTAAGAGCAGTGTATGAGTCTCTTCTGCTCCTTCCCCCACTTCTGTACACGCATATCACAGTTTGGTGATTCCTGGTCTGAAATGAACCCGCAAGCTGCCTTCCAAATCTTCCTGACATCAGCATGCTGTCCTAATGCCATCATGATTATTTGATAGTCAGTTTCTCTGTAAAGGATGTGTCAATGCCTTGATGATTGAAAATTGTGTCTCTCTATACTGGCTACATTAACTATTTCATGTTGTGCTGTTGTCAAGTTGAGTATGTCTGTACCCCGCTTTTCAGTTAAGTTGCATCATGCATTTTTACACGTTGCTTGCTTCACATGTAATAAATTGCATCTGCACACTTACACCGGTAACCCCCTATCATGCCACACATGTGCCATCTGATTCAAGCCATTCTTGGACTTTCATGTGATGTTACAAAAACATCGGGGTGGGCGTGGCGGGAGGGGGTGGGGTGGGGGTTGTTGTTAGTGGTGGTGGGGGGGGTGCTGCTTGTCTTAGATCTTTGCTTACCTCACCATGCATGGCCTTGAAATCTCAGGTAGCGTTCAGACTACTAAATGTGGCTTTCGTTTCGAAAAAAAATTTATCCAGTCTCGGATACAAATATCTTCAAGAGAATGCTATCTCCAAAGGAAAATTTTGGAGTTCTTGCAAATTCTGCACTGCACCAGTTAAATGATGTGAGTTGCAATTCTTCTGACCGCAGCAGGTTTAAATCTTTATTAAAGTGAAAGTACTGACCAATTCAGTAGGTGTTGATTACTTACTTCATTGCAATAGGACAGGTTTCCTTGAGACAACAAAGAAAGATGTTAACTTTATTGTACCTAAACAGAACTATAAAAATTATATGCAAAATGCCAACTTCTATCCTCACACACAAACTAGAGGTTTCCACACACACACATTAATAGGTTACAGAGTGGTTAAGAGGTCCTCTAAAACTCATATAAGACAGATTCTTGGAACAAAAGAATGAACCTTCAATATTGGAGTATGTATCCGTGTACTGGGAAAGTTCACGAAAGCTTGCAGTTTGGCTCACCTTAAAGCATCCCAAGTCAATATGGAAAAAAAAATGGCCAGGTATGAATGCAAAAGCCCGCAATTTTGAGCCAGGAGGTGAAGTATTAGTGTTGTTACCATTACACGGAGAACCATTAAAAGTACGGTTCTGTGGCCTGTACAGACTGATAGAAAGAGTGGGTAAAATAGATTACTTGATGACACCTCTAATCGCTGGAAGAAGAACAGTTGTGCCACAACAATAGGTTAAGGTAATATTTTCAGAGGGAGGCAGATAAGCAACTGTCAGGTTATCGGGACTGATGAGAAGGAAAAGAATAGTGAGAATGAGGCAGAGGGTGACACAAACTATCCTCAGATTGAATCTCCAAATATCAGATTAGCGAATACAGAATAATTAGTAAATTTGGACAAGTTGCTTTTGCATTTCAAGGCAAAACAACATGAAGACCTAAACAGGATTTTCACAAGAGTTATTACAGTTTGTAGGGATAAGCCGGGATGTTCAAGCTTAGCCCCGCACCTGATGTTAGTATCAGGGAACCATTCCTTTAAAACACAATCCATGCTGCTTCGGTCCAGACAGACCGGCCCAAGTAAAAGCAGAGATCCAATGCCGCCGGAAGGCAGCTTAGTTGAGCCTAGTCAGAGCTGCTGGAATTCCACGGTGGTCTTGAAGCATAAAGCTAGAGAGTTGGCCTGCACCATTGTGTCTAACAGAGACAAAGGTGTTGAAGGGATACTGTCAAATTCCTTTGACACACGAAGATAAGGAAACGTCAGTTTTTGTTACATCTGAAGGGTTTTTCTTCAGTATCAAATGATATTACACAGGTTACTGCGCACTCGAGAAACTTCTCAGAGATCAGGGAACATGGTAGTGACCAGTATTCCTACCTGTGCAGTAAACCTACCTGAGGGCGGCACAGTGGCGCAGTGGTTAGCACCGCAGCCTCACAGCTCCAGCGACCCGGGTTCAATTCCGGTTACTGCCTGTGTGGAGTTTGCAAGTTCTCCCTGTGTCTGCGTGGGTTTCCTCCAGGTGCTCCGGTTTCCTCCCACATGCCAAAGACTTGCAGGTTGATAGGTAAATTGGCCATTAGAAATTGCCCCTAGTATAGGGAGGTGGTAGGGAAAATATAGGGACAGGTGGGGATGTGGTAGGAATATGGGATTAGTGGAGGATTATTATAAGTGGGTGGTTGATGGTCGGCACAGACTCGGTGGGCCGAAGGGCCTGTTTCAGTGCTGTATCTCTAAACTAAACTAAACTGAGGAGGGTGTTCACAGGGGGAATTACAAAGGAGGCTGTGCACAAGGGAATTAGACAGGAGGATTTTCACAGTGGGAATTCGACAGGAGGATGTTTACAGGGGGAATTATACAGGAGGGTGTTCACAGGTGGAATTACAAAGGAGGCTGTGCACAAGGGAATTAGACAGGAGGATTTTCACAGTGGGAATTCGACAGGAGGATGTTTACAGGGGGAATTATACAGGAGGGTGTTCACAGGTGGAATTAGACTGGGGGGTGTTCCCAGGGGGAATTAGACAGGAGGGTGTTCACAGGGGGTATTAGACAGGAGAATGTTCACAGGGGGAATTAGACAGGAGGGTGTTCACAGGGGGAATTAGACAGGAGGGTGTTTACAGGGGAATTTGAGAGGAGGAGGTTCACAGGAGGAATTCGACAGGAGGGTGTTCACAGGGGGAATTTGACAAGAGGGTGTTCACAGGGGGAATTCGACAGGAGGTTGTTCACAGGGGGAATTAGATAGGAGGGTGTTCACAAGGTGAATTATCGAGGAGGGATTTTCAAAGTGGGAATTAGAGAGGAGGGATTTTCAAAGTGGGAATTAAACAGGAGGGTGTTTACTCGGGGAATTAGACAGAGGTTGCTCACAGGGGGGATTAGACTTGAGGGTTTTAACAGGTTGTATTAGACAGGAAGGTGGTCACTGGGGGAATTAGAAGGGAGCGTGTTCACAGGGGGAATTAGACAGCAGGGTGTTCACAGGGGGAATTAAACAGGAGGGTAGTCAGAGGTGGAATTAGACAGGAGGGAGTTCACAGCTGGAATTAGACAGGTGGGTGTTCACAGGGTGAAATAGACAGGAAGGTGTTCAGAGGTGGAATTAGACGGGAGGGTTTACTGAGGTGGAATGAGACTGGAGGCTCTTCACAGGGGGAATTAGACAGGAGGGTTTTCACAGGTGGAATTGGATAGATGGATCAACACAGGGGAATTAGACAGAGGGTGTTCACAGGGGAAATTAGACAGGAGGGTGCTTACTGGGGGAATTAGACAGGAGGGTCATCACAGCGGTAATTGGACAGGAGGGTGTTCACAGGCGGGATGAGGCAGGAGGGTGTTCACAGGGGGAATTTGACAAGAGGGTGTTCACAGGGGGAATTTGACAGGAGGGTGATCACAGGGGGAATCAGACAGGAGGGTGTTCACAGGTTCAATTAGAAAGGATGGTCTTCACAGGGTGAATTCGACCGAAGCATGTTTCTAGGGCGAATTACACAGGAGGGTGTTCACAGGGGGAGTTAGACAGGAGGGTGTTCACAGGTGGAATTAGACAGGAGGGTGCTCCAAGGGGAATCAGACTGGAGTGTCATCACAGCGGGAATTTGACAGGAGGGTGTTTACAGCGGAATTAGAGAGCTGGGTGTTCAAAGTGGGATTTGGACAGGAGGGTCGTCACTGCAGGAATTAGACAGGAGGGTGTTCACAGGTGGAATTAGAATGCAGGGTGTTCAGAGTTTGAATTAGACAGAAGGGTGTTCACAGGGGGAATTAGACAGGAGGGTGATCACAGGGGGAATTAGACAGGAGGGTGATCACAGCGGGAATTAGACAGGAGGGTGATCACAAGGGGAATTATACAGGAGGATGATCACAGGGGGAATTAGACAGGACCGTGATCATGGGGGGAATTAGACAGGACCGTGATCACAGGGGGAATTAGACAGGAGGGTGATCACAGGGGGAATTAGACAGGAGGGTGATCACAGGGGGAATTAAACAGGAGCGTATTCACTGGTGGAATTAGAGAAGAGGGTTTGCACAGGATTATTAGACAGGAGCTTGTTCACAGGCTGATTTAGCCAGGACGGTGATCAGTGGGGGAATTAGACAGGAGGGTGTTCACAGGAGGAATAAGACAGGAGGGAGATCACAGGAGGAAAAAGACAGAAGGGTATTCACAGGGGGAGTAAGACAGGAGGGTGATCACAGGGGTAATTAGATAGGAGGGACTTCACAGGGGGTGTGAGACCAGAGGGTGTTCAAAGGGGAAATTAGGCAGGAGGATGTTCACAGTGGGGAATCGACTGGAGGGTGTTCACAAGGGAAATTAGACAGAAGGGTACCCACAGGGGGAATTAGACTGGAGGGTGCTCACAGCGGGAATTAGACTGGAGGCTGTTTGCACGGGGAATTGGACAGAAGGGTGTTCACAGGTGGAATTAGACAGGAGTGGGTTCAAAGGGGGAATTAGTCAGGAGGGTGTTTGCAGGGGAATTCGACAGGGAGCTGTTCACAGCTGGAAATGGACTGGTGGGTTTTCAGAGGGGAAATTTGACAGGAGGATGTTCAGAGGCTGAATTAGACAGAAAGGTGATCACAGGGGGAATTAGACAGCAGAGATTTTCACAGGTTGAGTTAGACAGGAGGGAGTGCACAGGGGGATTGTGGCAGGAGTCCCATCACAGCGGGAAATAGACAGGAGGGTGTTCACATGTGGAAATAGACAGAAGGGTGATCACAGGGGGAATAAGACAGGAGTAGGTTCACAGGAGAAATTACAAAGCACGCTGTTCTCTTGGGAATTAGACAGGAGGATGTTCACAGGGTGAATTGGACAGGAGGATGTTCACAGGCAGAATTAGTCAGGAAGGTGATCATAGGGGAATTAGACAGTAGGGTGTTCACAAGGGGAATTCGACAGGAGGGTTTTCACAGGTGGAATTAGACAGGAGTGGGTTCACAGGGGGAATTAGACAGGAGGGTGTTCACAGGTGGAATTAGACAGGAGGGTGTTCACAAGGCGAATTAGACAAGAGGGTGTTCACAGGTCGATTTAGACAGGAGGGTCATCACGGGGGGAATTACTCAGGAGGATGTTCACAGGTGAAATTAGACAGGAGGGTGTTCACAGCGGGAATTAGACAGGAGAGTGTTCACAGGTGGAATTAGACAGGAGGGTGTTCATAGGTGGAATTAGACAAGAGGGTGTTCACAGGTCGATTTAGACAGGAGGGTCATCACGGGGGGAATTACTCAGGAGGATGTTCAAAGGTGGAATTAGACAGGAGGGTGTTCACAGAGGGAATTGGAAAGGAGGGTCATCACAGAGGGAATTTGACAGGGGGTGCTCAGAGCGGGAAATAGACAGGAGAGTTATCAGAGGTAGGAATTAGACAGGAGGAGGTTCACAGGGGGAATTAAACTGGAGGGTGTTCACAGGGGGAATGAGACAGGAGGGTGATTGCACGGGGAATTAAAAAGGAAGGTGGTCAATTGGGGAATTAGACAGGAGGTTGTTCACAGGGGGAATCAGACAGGAGGGTCATCACAGCGGGAATTAGACAGGAGGGTGTTCAGGCGTGGAATTAGACCGGAGGCAGTTCAGAGGGGGAATTAGACAGCGGGAGTGTTCACAGGGCGAATTAGACAGGAGGATGATGACAGGGGGAAATAGACAGAGGGTGTTCACTGGCAGAAATAGACAGCAGCGTGTTCACAGAGGGAATTACACAGCAGGGTGTTCACAGTAGGAATCAGGCAGGATGGTCAGCACAGCGGGAATTAGACAGGAGGGTGTTCACAGGGAGAATTATGCAGGATGGTGCTCACAGAGGTAATTAGACAGGAGGGTGTTCAAAGGGGGAATTAGACAGGAGGAGGTTCACAGTGGGAATTTGGCAGGAGGCTGTACACTGGGGGAATTAGACAGGAGGCTGTTCACTGTGGGCATTAGACAGGAGGGTGATCACAGGGCGATTTAGGCAGCAGAGATCTTCACAGGGGGAATTGACAGGAGAGTGTTCACAGGGGGAATTAGACAGGAGGGTGATCACAGAGGGAATTAAACAGGAGCGTGTTCACTGGGTGAATTAGAGATGAAGATTTTCAAAGGGATAATTAGACAGGAGGGTGTTCACCGGGGGGAAATAGGCAGGACGGTGTTCAAAGGGGGAATTAGACAGCAGGGTGCTCACAGGGGGCATTCGACAGGAGCTGTTCACACGGGGAATTAGGCAGGAGGGTGTTCACAGGGGATTTGGACAGGAGGGTTTTCACAGGTAGAATTAGTCAGGAGGGTGTTTACAGGGGAATTCGACAGGAGGGTGTTCACTGGGGGAATTAGACAGGAGGGTGTTCACAGGGGGAATTAGTCAGGCGGGTGTTTGCAGGGGAATTCGACAGGGAGCTTTTCACAGGTGGAAATGGACTGGTGGGTTTTCAGAGGGAAATTTGACAGGAGGGTATTCAGAGGCTGATTTAGACAGAAGGGTGATCACAGGGGGAATTAGACAGCAGAGAATTTCACAGGCGGAGTTAGACAGGAGGGTGTTCACAGGGGGATTGAGGCCGGAGTGTCATCACAGCGGGAAATAGACAGGAGGGTGTTCACATGTGGAATTAGACAGAAGGGTGATCACAGGGGGAATTAGACAGGAGTAGGTTCACAGGAGCAATTACAAAGCACGCTGTACTCTTGGGAATTAGACAGGAGGATGTTCACAGGGTGAATTGGACAGGAGGCTGTTCACAGGCAGAATTAGTCAGGAGGGTGATCATAGGGGAATTAGACAGTAGGGTGTTCACAAGCGGAATTCGACAGGAGTGGGTTCACAGGGGGAATTAGACAGGAGGGTGTTCCCAGGTGGAATTAGACAGGAGGGTGTTCACAGAGGGAATTGGAAAGGAGGGTCATCACAGAGGGAATTTGACAGGGGGTGCTCAGAGCGGGAATTAGACAGGAGAGTTATCAGAGGTAGGAATTAGACAGGAGGAGGTTCACAGGGGGAATTAAACTGGAGGGTGTTCACAGGGGGAATGAGACAGGAGGGTGATTGCACGGGGAATTAAAAAGGAAGGTGGTCAATTGGGGAATTAGACAGGAGGTTGTTCACAGGGGGAATCAGACAGGAGGGTCATCACAGCGGGAATTAGACAGGAGGGTGTTCAGGCGTGGAATTAGACCGGAGGCAGTTCAGAGGGGGAATTAGACAGCGGGAGTGTTCACAGGGCGAATTAGACAGGAGGATGATGACAGGGGGAAATAGACAGAGGGTGTTCACTGGCGGAAATAGACAGCAGCGTGTTCACAGAGAGAATTACACAGCAGGGTGTTCACAGTGGGAATCAGGCAGGATGGTCAGCACAGCGGGAATTAGACAGGAGGGTGTTCACAGGGAGAATTATGCAGGATGGTGCTCACAGAGGTAATTAGACAGGAGGGTGTTCAAAGGGGGAATTAGACAGGAGGAGGTTCACAGTGGGAATTTGGCAGGAGGCTGTACACTGGGGGAATTAGACAGGAGGCTGTTCACTGTGGGCATTAGACAGGAGGGTGATCACAGGGCGATTTAGGCAGCAGAGATCTTCACAGGGGGAATTGACAGGAGAGTGTTCACAGGGGGAATTAGACAGGAGGGTGATCACAGAGGGAATTAAACAGGAGCGTGTTCACTGGGTGAATTAGAGATGAAGATTTTCAAAGGGATAATTAGACAGGAGGGTGTTCACCGGGGGGAAATAGGCAGGACGGTGTTCAAAGGGGGAATTAGACAGCAGGGTGCTCACAGGGGGCATTCGACAGGAGCTGTTCACACGGGGAATTAGGCAGGAGGGTGTTCACAGGGGATTTGGACAGGAGGGTTTTCACAGGTAGAATTAGTCAGGAGGGTGTTTACAGGGGAATTCGACAGGAGGGTGTTCACCGGGGGAATTAGACAGGAGGGTGTTCACAGGGGGAATTAGTCAGGCGGGTGTTTGCAGGGGAATTCGACAGGGAGCTTTTCACAGGTGGAAATGGACTGGTGGGTTTTCAGAGGGAAATTTGACAGGAGGGTATTCAGAGGCTGATTTAGACAGAAGGGTGATCACAGGGGGAATTAGACAGCAGAGAATTTCACAGGCGGAGTTAGACAGGAGGGTGTTCACAGGGGGATTGAGGCCGGAGTGTCATCACAGCGGGAAATAGACAGGAGGGTGTTCACATGTGGAATTAGACAGAAGGGTGATCACAGGGGGAATTAGACAGGTGTAGGTTCACAGGAGCAATTACAAAGCACGCTGTACTCTTGGGAATTAGACAGGAGGATGTTCACAGGGTGAATTGGACAGGAGGCTGTTCACAGGCGGAATTAGTCAGGAGGGTGATCATAGGGGAATTAGACAGTAGGGTGTTCACAAGCGGAATTCGACAGGAGTGAGTTCACAGGGGGAATTAGACAGGAGGGTGTTCCCAGGTGGAATTAGACAGGAGGGTGTTCACAGGTCGAATTATACAGGAGGGTCATCACGGGGGGAATTAGTCAGGAGGGTGTTCACAGGTGGAATTAGACAGGAGGGTGTTCACAGGGGGAATTAGACAGGAGGGTGTTCACAGGGCAAATTAGACAGAAGGGACATCACGGGGGGAATTAGACAGGAGGGTGTTCACAGGGGGAATTAGACAGGAGGGTGTTCACAGAGGGAATTGCAAAGGAGGGTCATCACAGAGGGAATTTGACAGGGGGTGCTCTGAGCGGGAATTAGGCAGGAGAGTTAAATTAGACAGGAGGAGGTTCACAGGGGGAATTAAACTGGAGGGTGTTCACAGGGGGAATGAGACAGGAGGGCGATCACACGGGGAATTAAAAAGGAAGGTGGTCAATTGGGGAATTAGACAGGAGGTTGTTCACAGGGGGAATCAGACAGGAGGGTCATCACAGTGGGCATTAGACAGGAGGGTGTTCAGACGTGGAATTAGACTGGAGGGTGTTCAGAGGGGGAATTAGATAGTGGGGGTGTTCACAGGGCGAATTAGACAGGAGGATGATGACAGGGGGAAATAGACAGAGGGTGTTCACTGGTGGAAATAGACAGGAGCGTGTTCACAGGGGGAATTACACACCAGGGTGTTCACAGTGGGAATCAGGCAGGATGGTCAGCACAGCGGGAATTAGACAGGTGGGTGTTCACAGGGGGAATTATGCAGGATGGTGTTCAAAGGGGGAATTAGACAGGAGGAGGTTCACAGTGGGAATTTGACAGGAGGCTGTTCACTGGGGGAATTAGACAGGAGGCTGTTCACTGGGGGAATTTAGACAGGAGGGTGATCACAGGGCGAATTAGGCAGCAGAGATATTCACAGGGGGAATTCGACAGGAGGGTGTTCAAAGGGGGAATTAGACAGGCGGGTGATCACAGAGGGAATTAAACAGGAGCGTGTTCACTGGGTGAATTAGAGAAGAGGATTTTCAAAGGGATAATTAGACAGGAGGGTGTTCACTGGGGGTAATAGGCAGGACGGTTTTCAAAGGGGGAATTGGACAGGAGGGTGTTCACAGGAGGAATTAGGCAGGAGGATGTTCACAGGGGGAATTAGGCAGGAGGGTGTTCACAGGGGGAATTGGACAGGAGGGTGTTCACAGGTGGAATTAGTCAGGAGGGTGTTTACAGGTGAATTAGACAGGAGGGTGTTTACAGGGGGAATTAGTCAGGAGGGTGTTTGCAGGGGGAATTAGTCAGGAGGGTGTTTGCAGGCGAATTCGACAGGGAGCTGTTCACAGGTGGAAATGGACTGGTGGGTTTTCAGAGGGGAAATTTGACAGGAGGGTGTTCAGTGGCTGAATTAGACAGAAGGGTGATCACATGGGGAATTAGACAGCAGAGATTTTCCCAGGCGGAGTTAGACAGGAGGGTGTTCATAGGGGGATTGAGGCCGGAGTCTCATCACAGCGGGAAATAGACAGGAGGGTGTTCACATGTGGAATTAGACAGAAGGGTGATCACAGGGGGAATTAGACAGGAGGGTGTTCACAGGGCAAATTAGACAGAAGGGACATCACGGGGGGAATTAGACAGGAGGGTGTTCACAGAGGGAATTGCAAAGGAGGGTCATCACAGAGGGAATATGACAGGGGGTGCTCTGAGCGGGAATTAGACAGGAGGAGGTTCACAGGGGGAATTAAACTGGAGGGTGTTCACAGGGGGAATGAGACAGGAGGGCGATCACACGGGGAATTAAAAAGGAAGGTGGTCAATTGGGGAATTAGACAGGAGGTTGTTCACAGGGGGAATCAGACAGGAGGGTCATCACAGTGGGCATTAGACAGGAGGGTGTTCAGACGTGGAATTAGACTGGAGGGTGTTCAGAGAGGGAATTAGACAGTGGGGGTGTTCACAGGGCGAATTAGACAGGAGGATGATGACAGGGGGAAATAGACAGAGGTTGTTCACTGGCGGAAATAGACAGGAGTGTGTTCAGAGGGGGAATTACACACCAGGGTGTTCACAGTGGGAATCAGGCAGGATGGTCAGCACAGCGGGAATTAGACAGGAGGGTGTTCACAGGGGGAATTATGCAGGATGGTGTTCAAAGGGGGAATTAGACAGGAGGAGGTTCACAGTGGGAATTTGACAGGAGGCTGTTCACTTGGGGAATTAGACAGGAGGGTGATCACAGGGCGAATTAGGCAGCAGAGATATTCACAGGGGGAATTCGACAGGAGGGTGTTCACAGGGGGAATTAGACAGGCGGGTGATCACAGAGGGAATTAAACAGGAGCGTGTTCACTGGGTGAATTAGAGAAGAGGATTTTCAAAGGGATAATTAGACAGGAGGGTGTTTACAGGCGGAATTAGGCAGGAGGGTGTTCACAGGGGGAATTAGGCAGGAGGGTGTTCACAGGGGGAATTGGACAGGAGGGTGTTCACAGGTGGAATTAGTCAGGAGGGTGTTTACAGGTGAATTAGACAGGAGGGTGTTTACAGGGGGAATTAGTCAGGAGGGTGTTTGCAGGGGGAATTAGTCAGGAGGGTGTTTGCAGGCGAATTCGACAGGGAGCTGTTCACAGGTGGAAATGGACTGGTGGGTTTTCAGAGGGGAAATTTGACAGGAGGGTGTTCAGTGGCTGAATTAGACAGAAGGGTGATCACAGGGGGAATTAGACAGCAGAGATTTTCACAGGGGGAGTTAGACAGGAGGGTGTTCACAGGGGGATTGAGGCCGGAGTCTCATCACAGCGGGAAATAGACAGGAGGTTGTTCACATGTGGAATTAGACAGAAGGGTGATCACAGGGGGAATTAGACAGGAGTAGGTTCACAGGAGAAATTACAAAGCACGCTGTTCTCTTGGGAATTAGACAGGAGGATGTTCACAGGGTGAATTGGACAGGAGGCTGTTCACAGGCAGAATTAGTCAGGAGGGTGATCATAGGGGAATTAGTCAGTAGGTTGTTCACAAGGGGAATTCGACAGGAGGGGTTTCACAGGTGGAATTAGACAGGATGGTGTTCACAGGGGGAATTAGAATGGAGAATGTTCACAGGAGAAATTACAAAGCACGCTGTTCTCTTGGGAATTGGACAGAAGGATGTTCACAGGGTGAATTGGACAGGAGGCTGTTCACAGGCAGAATTAGTCAGGAGGGTGATCGTAGGGGAATTAGACAGAAGGGTGTTCACAAGGGGAATTCGACAGGAGGGTTTTCACAGGTGGAATTAGACAGGATGGTGTTCACAGGGGGAATTAGAACGGAGAATGTTCACAGGAGAAATTACAAAGCACGCTGTTCTCTTGGGAATTAGACAGGAGGTTGTTCACAGGCAGAATTAGTCAGGAGGGTGATCATAGTGGAATTAGACAGTAGGGTGTTCACAGAGGGATTTCGACAGGAGGATGATCACAGGGGCAATTAGACAGTAAAGTGTTCAGAGGGGGTATTAGAGAGGAGGCTGTTCTCAGGGGAAATTAGAAAGGATGGTGTTCACAAGGGGAATTAGACAGGAGATCGTTCACAGGTGAAATTAGACAGAAGAGTGTTCACATGGGGAATTGGACCGGAGGGTTTTCACTGGGGGAATTTGGCAGGAGGGTGTCACAGGTGGAATTAGACTGTAGGGTGTTCAGAGTTCGAATTGGACAGGATGGTGATCCCAGGGGGAATTCGACAGGAGGGTGTTCACAGGGGGAATTAGATCGGTTGTGTTCACAGGGGGAATTAGACAAGAGGTTGTTCACAGGGGGAATTAGACGAGAGGGTGTTCACAGGGGGAATTAGACAGGAGGGTGTTCAGAGGGGGAATTAGACAGGAGGAAGTTCACAGGTGGATTTTGACAGGAGTGTGTTCTCAAGGTAATTAGACATTAAGGTTTCCACAGGGGGAATTAGTCAGCACGGTGATCACAGGGGGAATTGAACAGGAAAGTGTTCAGAGGGGGTATTAGAGGGGAGGCTGTTCACAGGGGGAATTGGACAGGAGGGTGTTCACGGGTGGATTGAAAGTGGAGTCTGATCACAGGGGGAATTAGACGCGAGGGTGTTCACACGGGGTATTTGAAAGGATGGTGTTCACAGGGGGAATAAAACAGATGGGTGATCACCGGGGGAATTATACAGGAGGGTGTTCACAGGGGGAATACAACAGAAGGGTGATCACCGGGGGAATTATACAGGATGGTGTTCACAGGGGGAATAAAACAGAAGGGAGATCACCGGGGGGATTAGAAAGGAGTTTGTTAACAGGGGGCAATTAGACAGGAGGGTGATCACAGGGGAATTATACAGGAGGGGGCTTGTGCAAAGTGGAGAGTTAGACCGGAGGGTGTTTGGCTTCATTGGGTAAGTTCAACGGTTGTGGGGATTTAGACAGCAGTGCTGGTGTTCACCAGGCCTGTATTGGACACGAAGGGGTTAGAAAGGAAGGTTTTCTTCAAAGACGGGTCTGAATATTGTAGATATTGCAGGAAAGATGTGGGGGCATTGACGAGTGTCCAGAAAAGATTCAGGAGGGTGGCTCCAGGGATGAGGAACTTCAATCATGAAGATAGATTGGAGAAGTTACGATCAGCTTAAGGAGAGAGGAAGTGCTTGAGTGTCTGACATCCTTGAAAATGGATAATTCACCAGGGCTGGATGGAATATATCCCATACTATTAAAGGAAGTCAGTGGGGAAATAGCGGATGCTCTGAGGATCATCTTCAAATCGTCACTACAAGCATGTGACCTACCAGAGGATCGGAGGTCTGCAAAGGTTGCACCATTATTTAAAAGGGGAGCAAGGGATAGAACAAATAATTACAGGCTGGTCAGTCAGACCTCAGTGGTGGGCAAATAATTAGAGTCAGTTCTCACAGATCGGATAAACTGTTGCTTCTAAAGGCTCGGATTACTCAGGGATGGTCAGTATGCATTTGTTAAGGGAAGGTCGTGTCTTACTAACTTAACTGATTTTTTTTGAGTTAGTAACAAGGACGATTGATGATGGTCGTTCAGTGGATGTTGTCTCCATGGATTTTAGGAAGGCATTTGACAAGTTCCCACATGGCAACTGGTCAAAAATGATTGAGTTGGTTCCAAAATTGGCTCAGTGACAGGAAACAAAGGGCGATGTATGATTTTGCTTATTGAAAGCAGTTTCCAGAGGGCGTTCCACAGGACTCAGTGTTGGGTTCCTTGCTGTTGGGATATATATTAATGATTTGAGATGTAAATGTGGGAGGCAAGATTGGGAAATTTGCAGATGACACAAAAATTGGCCGAGCAGTTGATAGTGAAGAGGATAGCTGTCGACTCCAGAATTATATCAATGGTTTGGTTGAGTGGCGGTAAAATGGTAAATGGATTTTTTTTAGATTTAGAGATACAGCACTGAAACAGGCCCTTCGGCCCACCGAGTCTGCGCCGACCATTAACCACCCATCTATACTAATCCTTCACTAATTCCATATTCCCACCACATCCTCACCTGTCCCTATATTCCCCTACCACCTACCTATACTGGTGGCAATTTTATAATGGCCAATTCACCTATCAACTGGCAAGTCTTTTGGCTGTGGGAGGAAACCGGAGCACCCAGAGGAAACCCACGCAGACACAGGGAGAACTTACAAACTCCACACAGGCAGTACCCAGAATTGAACCCGGGTCACTGGAGCTGTGAGGCTGCGATGCTGACCACTGCGCCACTGTGCCTCCCAAATGGAATTACATTCTGGATTAATCTGAGGTAATGCAATTGGGGAGGGCAAACAAAGCAAGGGAATACACAACAAACCGGAGGATATTGAGAGGGGTAGAAGAAGTGAGAGACCTTGGAGTGCATGTCAACAGGTCCCTGAAGGTGGCAAGACAGGTAGATACGTAGAAGGCATATGGAATGCTTTCCTTTAATGGCCGAGATATAGAATCTAGAGCAGGATTGTAATGCTAGAACTGTATGAAACACTGGATGGGCCACAGTTGGAGTATTGTGTTCAGATCTGGTCGCCACATTACAGAAAGGACATAATTGTTATAGAGAGGGTACAGAAGAGATTTACAAGAATGCTGCAGGGCACGAAAGTTACAGCGATGAGTAAAGATTGGATAGAGTCGTTTTCCTTACAGCAGAGCAGGCTGAGAGGTGACTTAATTGAGGTGTCCAAAATTATGAGGGGCCAAGTTCGAGCAGACAGGCAGGATCTGTTTCTCCTCGCAGAAAAGTCTATTACCAGGGGGCACAGATTTAAGGTGATTAGATGAGACATGAGGGAAATCTTTTTCACCCAGAGGGTGGTGGGTGTCTGGAATTAACTGCCAGGAATGGTGGTGGAGACAGAAACCCTCAATTCTTTTAGAAGTACCTGGACATGCACATGAACTGCTGTCACCGGCATGACTATGGACCAGGTGCTGGAAAGTGGGATCAGATTGTGTGACTAGTTTATTCGGCCAGCACGGTTACGATGGGCCGAATGGCCTCCTTCTGTGCCATAATTTTTTGATGATTCTATGGTTCTAATGGAACCAAGTGATGTCAGTTGCAGTGAAAGAGGCCAATGTCAGAGGGATAGAGAGATCCCGGATAAGTTTGCTGCAGGTTTGGGGAAAGGCTAGAGATGGGGAGGGGTGAGGACATGGAGTTATTTTAACTCAGTGATAACAATTTTAATTATAAGGGGTTAGGGAAATGGGAGCCAATGAGGGGAGTGAAGGTGAGGGTGATGGACGAGCAGGACTTGGTAAGGACTGGACATCAGCAGCAGAGTTTTGGACAAGTTGATACTGATGTGATGCCGATCAGGATTGAACTGGAGGAATGGAGTCAGGAGGTGGCACAGTTCTAATTTTACTGGAGACATTAACCAATGTCGAATAAACAGGTAAATACGAGCATAAAGACATATGAATTAGGAGCAGAAGAAGGCCATTCGGCCCATCGAGCTTCCTCCACCATTCAATAAGATCATGGCTCATCTGTTCATGTCTTGAATTCCACACTCCCATATGCCCCGATAATGATGTATTCCCTTGCCTAACATGAATCTATTCACCTCCACCTTAAAATTATTCAATGACCCCGCCACCACCACCTTCGAAAGCAAAGAATTCCAACGTCGCAGAACCCTCTGAGAGAAAAAAAAATCTCCTCATCGCTGTCCTAAAATGGCGGCCGCTAATTTTAAAACAGTGCCCCCTAATTCAGGACTCGCCATCAAGAGGAAACAACCTTTCCACATCCACCTGGTCAAGACTGTTCAGGATCCTATATACTTTAATCAAGTCTCTCCTCACTCTTCCAAACTCCAGTCAAAACAAGACCAGTCTGTCCAACCTTCCTCATAAGACAACCCGCCCATTCCATTTTCATTACAGCAGCTTATTCGGGAGCAGAGAGTGCGAGCGAGGGAGCAGCTGGGAAGGTCAGTTTCAGCTAAAACTTAATTTCCTTTTGTTTTCGGCGGACCAAGGGGCTGCTGAGTAAGTAAAACCCTATATATTTGGGCCGTTAAGGCACAGGAACAGTCCTTTCGTCCCTCCAAGCCTGCACCGATCCAGATCCTCAACCTAAACATGTCGCCTATTTTCTAAGGGTCTGTACCTCTTTGCTTCCTGCCCATTCATGTATCTGTCTAGATACATCTTAAAAGACGCTATCGTGTTCGCATCTACCACCTCCACTGGCAACGCGTTCCAGGCACCCACCACCCTCTGCATAAAGAACTTTCCACGCATATCCCCCCTAAACTTTTCCACCCTCACTTTGAACTCGTGACCCCTTGTAATTGAATCCCCCACTCTGGGAAAAAGCTTCTTGCTATCCACCCTGTCTATACCTCTCATGATTTTGTACACCTCAAGCAGGTCCCCCATCAACCGCCGTCTTTCTAATGAAAATAATCCTAATCTACTCAACCTCTCTTCATTGCTAGCGCCCTCCATACCAGGCAACATCCTGGTGAACCTCCTCTGCACCCTCTCCAAAGCATCCACATCCTTTTGGTAATGTGGCAACCAGAACTGCACGCAGTATTCCAAATGTGGCCGAACCAAAGTCCGCTACAACTGTAACATGACCTGCCAACTATGTATAGTATAGTATAGAGATACAGCACTGAAACAGGCCCTTCGGCCCACCGAGTCTGTGCCGACCATCAACCACCCATTTATACTAATCCTACACTAACCCCATATTCCTACCACATCCCCACCTGTCCCTATATTCCCCTACCATCTACCTATACTAGGGGCAATTTATAATGACCAATTAACCTATCAACCTGCAAGTCTTTTGGCATGTGGGAGGAAACCGGAGCACCCGGAAGAAACCCACGCAGACACAGGGAGAACTTGCAAACTCCACACAAGCAGTACCCAGAATTGAACCCGGGTCGCTGGAGCTGTGAGGCTGCGGTGCTAACCACTGCGCCACTGTGCCGCCCCAACTCTTGTACTCAATATCCCGTCCGATGAAGGAAAGCATGCCGTATGCCTTCTTGACCACTCTATTTACCTGCATTGCCACCTTCAGGGAACAATGGACCTGAACACCCAAATCTCTCCGCACATCAATTTTCCCCAGGACTTTTCCATTTACTGTATAGTTCACTCTTGAATTGGATCTTCCAAAATGCATCACCTCGCATTTGCCGTGATTGAACTCCATCTGCCATTTGTCTGCCCAACTATCCAATCTATCTATATTCTGCTGTATTCTCTGACAGTCCCGTTCACGTTTTGCTACTCCACTAATCTTAGTGTCGTCTGCAAACTTGCTAATCAGACCACCTACACTTTCCTCCAAATCATTTATGTATATCACAAACAACAGTGGTCCCAGCACGGATCTCTGTGGAAAACCACTGGTCACGCATCTCCATTTTGAGAAACTCCCTTCCACTGCTACTCTGTCTCCTGTTGCCCAGCCAGTTCTTTATCCATCTAGCTAGTACACCCTGGATCCCATGCGACTTCACTTTCTCCAGCAGCCTACCATGGGGAACCTTATCAAACGCCTTACTGAAGTCCATGTATATGACATCTACAGCCCTTCCCTCATCAATCAACTTTGTCACTTCCTCAAAGAATTCTATTAAGTTGGTAAGACATGACCTTTCCTGCACAAAACCATGTTGCCTATCACTGATAAGCCCATTTTCTTCCAAATGGGAACAGATCCTATCCCTCAGTATCTTCTCCAGCAGCTTCCCTAACACTGACGTCAGGCTCACCAGTCTATAATTACCTGGATTATCTCTCATACCCTTCTTAAACAAGGGGACAACATTAGCAATTCTGCAGTCCTCCGGGACCTCACCCGTGTTTAAGGATGCTGCAAAGGTATCTGTAAAGGCCCCAGCTATTTCTCTCTCGCTTCCCTCAGTAACCTGGGATAGATCCCATCCGGACCTGGGGACTTGTCCACCTTAATGCCTTTTAGAATACCCAACACTTCCTCCCTCCTTATGCCGACTTGACCTACAGTAATCAAACATCTGTCCCTAACCTCAACATCCGTCATGTCCCTCTCCTCGGTGAATACCGATGCAAAGTGCTCGTTTAGAATCTCAGCCATTTTCTCTGACTCCACGCATAACTTTCCTCCTTTGTCCTTGAGTGGGCCAATCCTTTCTCTCGTTTCCCTCTTGCTCCTTATATATGAATAAAAGGCTTTGGGATTTTCCTTAACACTGTTTGTTGAAGAGATTTCATGACCACCTTTAGCCCTCTTAATTCCTCATTTCAGACTGGTCCTACATTCCCGATATTCTTTCAAAGTTTCCTCTTTCTTCAGCCGCCTAGACCTTATGTATGCTTCCTTTTTCCTCTTAGCTAGTCTCACAATTTCACCTGTCATCCATGGTTCCCTAATCTTGCCATTTCTACCCCTCATTTTCACTGGAACATGTCTCTCCTGCACGCTAATCAACCTCTCTTTAAAAGCCTCCCACATATCAAATGTGGATTTACCTTCAAACAGCTGCTCCCAATCTACATTCCCCAGCTCCTGCCGTATTTTGGTATAGTTGGCCTTCCCCCAATTTAGCACTCTTCCTTTAGGACCACTCTCATCTTTGTCCATGAGTATTCTAAAACTTACGGAATTGTGATCACTATTCCCAAAGTAGTCCCCTACTGAAACTTCAACCACCTGTCCGGGCTCATCCCAACACCAGGTCCAGTATGGCCCCTTCCCGAGTTGGACTATTTACATACTGCTCCAGAAAACCCTCCTGGATGCTCCTTACAAATTCTGCTCCATCTAGACCTCTATCACTAAGTGAATCCCAGTCAATGTTGGGAAAATTAAAATCTCCTATTACCACCTACATCTTTCCATAATCTGTTTACATATTTGTACCTCTATCTCACGCTCGCTGTTGGGAGGCCTGTAGTACAGCCCCAACATTGTTACCGCACCCTTCCCATTTCTGAGATCTGCCCATATTGCCTCACTGATCGAGTCCTCCATAGTGCCCTCCTTCAGCACAGCTGTGATATCCTCTTTGACCAGTAATGCAACTCCTCCACCCCTTTTACCTCCCTCTCTATCCCGCCTGAAGCATCGATATCCTGGGATATTTAGTTGCCAATCATGCCCTTCCCTCAACCAAGTCTCAGTAATAGCAATAACATCATACTCCCAGGTACTAATCCAAGCCCTAAGTTCATCTGCCTTACGAACTACACTTCTTGCATTAAAACAAATGCACCTCATATCACCAGTCCCTTTGCGTTCATCATCTGCTCCCTGTCTACTCTTTCCCTTAGTCACGCTGACTTCATTATCTGGTTCCTTACAGGCTTTAGTTACTACCTCCTTACTGTCCACTGACCTCCTCATTTGGTTCCCATCCCCCTGCTACATTAGTTTAAACCCTCCCCAACAGCGTTAGCAAAAGCACCCCCAAGGACATTGGTCCCAGTCCGGCCCAGGTGTAGACCGTCCAATTTGTAATAGTCCCACCTCCCCAGAACCGGTCCCAATGTCCCAAAACTCTGAACCCCTCCCTCCTGCACCATCTCTGAAGCCACGCATTCATCCTGACTATTATTTCATCTCTACTCTGACTATGACGTGGCACTGGTAGCAATCCTGAGATTACTACCTTTGAGGTCCTACGTTTTAACTTGGCTCCTAACTCCCTAAATTCTGCTTGTAGGTCCTCATCCAGTTTTTTACCTATATCATTGGTGCCTATGTGCACAACGACAACTGGCTGTTCACGCTCCCCTTTCAGAATGTTCTGCAGCTGATCTGAGACATCCCTGACCCGTGCACCTGGGAGGCAACGTACCATTCGGGAGTCTCGTTTTCGACCACAGAACCGCCTATCTACTCCACTTACCATGGAATACCCCATGACAATAGCCCTTCCACGCTTTTTCCCGCTCTTCTGAACAGCAGAGCCAGCCACGGTGCCATGAACCTGGCTACTGCTGCCTTCCCCTGGTGAGCCATCACCCTCAACTGTATCCAAAATGGTACACCTGTTTTGGAGGAAGATGACCGCAGGGGACACCTGCGCTGCCTTCCTGCTCTTTCTTTGCCTTTTGGTCACCCATTCCCTTTCTCCCTCCGAAATCCTAATCTGCAGTGTGACCACTTCGCTAAACGTGCTATCCATGACATCCTCAGCATCGCGTTAGCTCCAAAGTGAGTCCATCCGCAGCTCCAGAGCCGTCGTGCGGTTTAACAAGAGCTGCAGTGATAGGCAACATGGTTTTGTGCAGGGAAGGTCATGTCTTACCAACTTAATAGAATTTTTTGAGGAAGTGACAAAGTTGATTGATGAGGGAAGGGCTCTAGATGTCAGAGACATGGACTTTAGTAAGGCGTTTGATAAGGTTCCCCATGGTAGGCTGATGGAGAAAGTGAAGTCACATGGGGTCCAGGGTGTACTAGCTAGATGGATAAAGAACTGGCTGGGCAACAGCAGACAGAGAGTAGCAGTGGAAGGGAGTTTCTCAAAATGGAGACGCGTGACCAGTGGTGTTCCACAGGGATCCGTGCTGGGACCACTGTTGTTTGTGACATACATAAATGATTTGGAGGAAAGTATTGGTGGTCTGATTAGCAAGACGACACGAAGATTGGTGGAGTAGCAGATCGTGAAGGGGACTGTCAGAGAATACAGCAGAATATAGATAGATTGGAGAGTGGGGCAGAGAAATGGCAGATGGAGTTTAATCAGGGTAAATGCGAGGTGATGCATTTTGGAAGATCCAATGCAAGAGTGAACTATACAGTTAATGGAAAATTCCTGGGGAAAATTGATGTACAGAGAGATTTGGGTGTTCAGGTCCATTGTTCCCTGAAGGTGTCAACGCAGGTCAATAGAGTGGTCAAGAAGGCATACGGCATGCTTTCCTTCATCGGACGGGGTATTGAGTACAAGCATTGGCAGGTCATGTTACAGTTGTATAAGACTTTGGTTCGGCCACATTTGCGATACTGCGTGCAGTTCTGGTCACCACATTACCAAAATGATGTAGATGCTTTGGAGAGGGTGCAGAGGAGGTTCACCAGGATGTTGCCTGGTATGGAGGGCGCTAGCAATGAAGAGAGATTGAGCAGATTCGGATTATTTTCATTAGAATGACGGAGGTGGAGGGGGGACCTGATTCAGGTGTACAAAATCATGAGAGGTATAGACAGGGTGGATAGCAAGAAGCTTTTCCCAGAGTGGGGGATTCAATTACCAGAGGTCACGAGTTCAAAGTGAGGGTGGAAAAGTTTAGGGGGGATATGCGTGGAAAGTTCTTTACGCAGAGGGTGGTGGGTGCCTGGAACGCGTTGCCAGCGGAGGTGGTAGACGCGGGCACGATAGCGTCTTTTAAGATGTATCTGGACAGATACGTGAATGGGCAGGAAGCAAAGAGATACAGAACCTTAGAAAATAGGCGACATGTTTAGATAGAGGATCTGGATCGGCGCAGGCTTGGAGGGACGAAAGGCCTGTTCCTGTGCTGTAATTTTCTTTGTTCTTTGCAGCAGGACACACTTACAGCATGTGAAGGAATCAGGGACATCAGCCGTGTCCCTGAGCTCCCGCATTGAGCAAGAGGAGCATAACAAGGGTCTGAGATCTCCTGCCATTTTTAATCTTAAGCTTAACTTAGTCTTAACTTAGATAAATGAAAAAGGAACGAAATGTTTTTACCAATCACACGAAAAAAAATAAATAGAAAAAGCCTTACCTTATCTGCACACCACCGAGTCCTTTTTTTTTGGTTAGAAGAGGAGGGCGGGTGGGAGACACGACAGGTGTCGTGTCTCAGGTTCAGCCCCAGCCCAAATATATCGGACTTACTTACCCAGCTGCCACCTCGCTCTCCCTGCCGCCGCTGCAAAAAGAAACGGCCGAAACAAAAAGCTAAGTTTACATAAGTTGTAAACTCACTTACCCAGCTGCCACCTCGCTCTCCCTGTCGCCGCTGAGAGCTTTTTAAATCCACTCCTCTCCCACTGCTCATCTCTTATTCACCAGGTTCTGGTGCTTTTTTAAATCCACTCCTCTCCCACTGCTCATCTCTTATTCAGCAGGTTTTGGTGCTTTTTTAAATCCACTCCTCTCCCACTGCTCATCTCTTATTCACCAGGTTTTGGTGATTTTTAAATCCATTCCTCTCCCAGTGATCCTCTTTTATTCACCAGGCTTTGGTGTGGATTAAATCTACTCCTCTCCCACTGCTCCTCTCTTATTCACCAGGTTTTGGTGCTTTCGAAATCCACTCCTCTCCCACTGCTCCTCTCTTGTTCACCAGGTTTTGGTGCTTTCTAAATCCACTCCTCTCCCACTGCTCATCTCTTATTCACCAGGTTTTGGTCCTTTCGAAATCCACTCCTCTCCCACTGCTCCTCTCTTATTCACCAGGTTTTGGTGCTTTCTAAATCTACTCCTCTCCCACTGCTCCTCTCTTATTCACCAGGTTTTGGTGCTTTCGAAATCCACTCCTCTCTCAGTGCTCCTCTCTTATTCACCAGGTTTTGGCGCTTTCTAAATCCACTCCTCTCCCACTGCTCCTCTCTTATTCACCAGGTTTTGGTGCTTTCTAAATCTACTCCTCTCCCACTGCTCCTCTCTTATTCACCAGGTTTTGGTGCTTTCGAAATCCACTCCTCTCCCACTGCTCCTCTCTTATTCACCAGGTTTTGGTGCTTTCTAAATCCACTCCTCTCCCGCTGCTCATCACTTATTCACCAGGTTTTGTTGCTTTTAAAATCCACTCCTCTCCCATTGCTCCTCTCTTATTCACCAGGTTTTGGTGATTATTAAATTCACTCCCCTCCCGCTGCTCATCTCTTATTCACCAGGTTTTGGTGCTTTCGAAATCCACTCCTCTCCCACTGCTCCTCTCTTATTCACCAGGTTTTGGTGCTTTCTAAATCCACTCCTCTCCCACTGCTCCTCTCTTATTCACCAGGTTTTGGTGCTTTCTAAATCTACTCCTCTCCCACTGCTCCTCTCTTATTCACCAGGTTTTGGTGCTTTCGAAATCCACTCCTCTCCCACTGCTCCTCTCTTATTCACCAGGTTTTGGTGCTTTCTAAATCCACTCCTCTCCCGCTGCTCATCTCTTATTCACCAGGTTTTGGTGCTATTTAAATCCACTCCTCTCCCACGTCTTCTCTCTTATTCACCAGGTTTTGGTGCTTTTTGAATCCACTCCTCTCCCACTGCTCCTCTCTTATTCACCAGGTTTTGTTGATATTTAAATCCACTCCTCTCCCTCTGCTCCTCACTTATTCACCAGGATCTGTTGCTTTTTAAATCCACTCCTCTCCCACTTCTCCTCTCTTATTCACCAGGATCTGTTGCTTTTTAAATCCACTCCTCTCCCACTGCTCATCTCTTATTCACCAGGATCTGTTGCTTTTTAAATCCACTCCTCAACCACTTCTTCTCGCTTATTCACCAGGTTTTGCTTCATTTTAAATCCACTCCTCTCCCACTGCTCCTCTCTTATTCACCAGTCTTTTCTGCTTTTTAATTCCACTCCACTCCTGCTGCTCTTCTCTCATTCACCAGGATTTGGTGCTTCTTTAAATCCACTCCTCTCCCACTGCTCATCTCTTATTCACCAGGTTTTGGTGCTTTTTTAAATCCACTCCTCTCCCACTGCTCATCTCTTATTCACCAGGTTTTGGTGATTTTTAAATCCATTCTTCTCCCACTGATCCTCTTTTATTCACCAGGCTTTGGTGTGGATTATATCTACTCCTCTCCCACTGCTCCTCTCTTATTCACCAGGTTTTGGTGCTTTCGATATCCACTCCTCTCCCACTGCTCCTCTCTTATTCACCAGGTTTTGGTGCTTTCGAAATCCACTCCTCTCTCACTGCTCCTCTCTTATTCACCAGGTTTTGGTGCTTTCTAAATCCACTCCTCTCCCACTGCTCCTCTCTTATTCACCAGGTTTTGGTGCTTTCTAAATCTACTCCTCTCCCACTGCTCCTCTCTTATTCACCAGGTTTTGGTGCTTTCGAAATCCACTCCTCTCCCACTGCTCCTCTCTTATTCACCAGGTTTTGGTGCTTTCTAAATCCACTCCTCTCCCGCTGCTCATCACTTATTCACCAGGTTTTGTTGCTTTTAAAATCCACTCCTTTCCCATTGCTCCTCTCTTATGCACCAGGTTTTGGTGATTATTAAATTCACTTCCCTCCCGCTGCTCATCTCTTATTCACCAGGTTTTGGTGCTTTCGAAATCCACTCCTCTTCCACTGCTCCTCTCTTATTCACCAGGTTTTGGTGCTTTCTAAATCCACTCCTCTCCCACTGCTCCTCTCTTATTCACCAGGTTTTGGTGCTTTCTAAATCCACTCCTTTCCCATTGCTCCTCTCTTATGCACCAGGTTTTGGTGATTATTAAATTCACTCCCCTCCCGCTGCTCATCTCTTATTCACCAGGTTTTGGTGCTTTCGAAATCCACTCCTCTCCCACTGCTCCTCTCTTATTCACCAGGTTTTGGTGCTTTCTAAATCTACTCCTCTCCCACTGCTCCTCTCTTATTCACCAGGTTTTGGTGCTTTCTAAATCTACTCCTCTCCCACTGCTCCTCTCTTATTCACCAGGTTTTGGTGCTTTCGAAATCCACTCCTCTCCCACTGCTCCTCTCTTATTCACCAGGTTTTGGTGCTTTCTAAATCCACTCCTCTCCCGCTGCTCATCACTTATTCACCAGGTTTTGTTGCTTTTAAAATCCACTCCTTTCCCATTGCTCCTCTCTTATGCACCAGGTTTTGGTGATTATTAAATTCACTTCCCTCCCGCTGCTCATCTCTTATTCACCAGGTTTTGGTGCTTTCGAAATCCACTCCTCTTCCACTGCTCCTCTCTTATTCACCAGGTTTTGGTGCTTTCTAAATCCACTCCTCTCCCACTGCTCCTCTCTTATTCACCAGGTTTTGGTGCTTTCTAAATCCACTCCTTTCCCATTGCTCCTCTCTTATGCACCAGGTTTTGGTGATTATTAAATTCACTCCCCTCCCGCTGCTCATCTCTTATTCACCAGGTTTTGGTGCTTTCGAAATCCACTCCTCTCCCACTGCTCCTCTCTTATTCACCAGGTTTTGGTGCTTTCTAAATCTACTCCTCTCCCACTGCTCCTCTCTTATTCACCAGGTTTTGGTGCTTTCGAAATCCACTCCTCTCTCACTGCTCCTCTCTTATTCACCAGGTTTTGGTGCTTTCTAAATCCACTCCTCTCCCACTGCTCCTCTCTTATTCACCAGGTTTTGGTGCTTTCTAAATCTACTCCTCTCCCACTGCTCCTCTCTTATTCACCAGGTTTTGGTGCTTTCGAAATCCACTCATCTCCCACTGCTCCTCTCTTATTCACCAGGTTTTGGTACTTTCTAAATCCACTCCTCTCCCACTGCTCCTCTCTTATTCACCAGGTTTTGGTGCTTTCTAAATCTACTCCTCTCCCACTGCTCCTCTCCTATTCACCAGGTTTTGGTGCTTTCGAAATCCACTCCTCTCCCACTGCTCCTCTCTTATTCACCAGGTTTTGGTGCTTTCTAAATCCACTCCTCTCCCGCTGCTCATCTCTTATTCACCAGGTTTTGGTGCTATTTAAATCCACTCCTCTCCCACGTCTTCTCTCTTATTCACCAGGTTTTGGTGCTTTTTGAATCCACTCCTCTCCCACTGCTCCTCTCTTATTCACCAGGTTTTGTTGATATTTAAATCCACTCCTCTCCCTCTGCTCCTCACTTATTCACCAGGATCTGTTGCTTTTTAAATCCACTCCTCTCCCACTTCTCCTCTCTTATTCACCAGGATCTGTTGCTTTTTAAATCCACTCCTCTCCCACTGCTCATCTCTTATTCACCAGGATCTGTTGCTTTTTAAATCCACTCCTCAACCACTTCTTCTCGCTTATTCACCAGGTTTTGCTTCATTTTAAATCCACTCCTCTCCCACTGCTCCTCTCTTATTCACCAGTATTTTCTGCTTTTTAATTCCACTCCACTCCTGCTGCTCTTCTCTCATTCACCAGGATTTGGTGCTTTTTAAATCCGCTCCTCACTCACTGCTCATCTCTTATTTACCAGGTTTTAGTGCTTTCAAAATCCACTCCTCTCCCAGTGCTCCTCTCTTATTCACCAGGTTTTGGTGCTTTCTAAATCCACTCCTCTCCCACTGCTCCACTCTGATTCACCAGGTTTTGGTGCTTTTTTAAATCCGCTCCTCTCCCACTGCTCCTCTCTTATTCACCAGGTTTTGGTGCTTTTTTAAATCCGCTCCTCTCCCACTGCTCCTCTCTTATTCACCAGGTTTTGGTGCTTTTTTAAATCCGCTCCTCTCCCACTGCTCCTCTCTTATTCACCAGGTTTTGGTGCTTTCTAAATCCACTCCTCTCCCGCTGCTCATCACTTATTCACCAGGTTTTGTTGCTTTTAAAATCCACTCCTTTCCCATTGCTCCTCTCTTATGCACCAGGTTTTGGTGATTATTAAATTCACTTCCCTCCCGCTGCTCATCTCTTATTCACCAGGTTTTGGTGCTTTCGAAATCCACTCCTCTTCCACTGCTCCTCTCTTATTCACCAGGTTTTGGTGCTTTCTAAATCCACTCCTCTCCCACTGCTCCTCTCTTATTCACCAGGTTTTGGTGCTTTCTAAATCCACTCCTTTCCCATTGCTCATCTCTTATTTACCAGGTTTTAGTGCTTTCAAAATCCACTCCTCTCCCAGTGCTCCTCTCTTATTCACCAGGTTTTGGTGCTTTCTAAATCCACTCCTCTCCCACTGCTCCACTCTGATTCACCAGGATTTGGTGCTTCTTTAAATCCACTCCTCTCCCACTGCTCATCTCTTATTCACCAGGTTTTGGTGCTTTTTTAAATCCACTCCTCTCCCACTGCTCATCTCTTATTCACCAGGTTTTGGTGATTTTTAAATCCATTCTTCTCCCACTGATCCTCTTTTATTCACCAGGCTTTGGTGTGGATTATATCTACTCCTCTCCCACTGCTCCTCTCTTATTCACCAGGTTTTGGTGCTTTCGATATCCACTCCTCTCCCACTGCTCCTCTCTTATTCACCAGGTTTTGGTGCTTTCGAAATCCACTCCTCTCTCACTGCTCCTCTCTTATTCACCAGGTTTTGGTGCTTTCTAAATCCACTCCTCTCCCACTGCTCCTCTCTTATTCACCAGGTTTTGGTGCTTTCTAAATCTACTCCTCTCCCACTGCTCCTCTCTTATTCACCAGGTTTTGGTGCTTTCGAAATCCACTCCTCTCCCACTGCTCCTCTCTTATTCACCAGGTTTTGGTGCTTTCTAAATCCACTCCTCTCCCGCTGCTCATCACTTATTCACCAGGTTTTGTTGCTTTTAAAATCCACTCCTTTCCCATTGCTCCTCTCTTATGCACCAGGTTTTGGTGATTATTAAATTCACTTCCCTCCCGCTGCTCATCTCTTATTCACCAGGTTTTGGTGCTTTCGAAATCCACTCCTCTTCCACTGCTCCTCTCTTATTCACCAGGTTTTGGTGCTTTCTAAATCCACTCCTCTCCCACTGCTCCTCTCTTATTCACCAGGTTTTGGTGCTTTCTAAATCCACTCCTTTCCCATTGCTCCTCTCTTATGCACCAGGTTTTGGTGATTATTAAATTCACTCCCCTCCCGCTGCTCATCTCTTATTCACCAGGTTTTGGTGCTTTCGAAATCCACTCCTCTCCCACTGCTCCTCTCTTATTCACCAGGTTTTGGTGCTTTCTAAATCTACTCCTCTCCCACTGCTCCTCTCTTATTCACCAGGTTTTGGTGCTTTCTAAATCTACTCCTCTCCCACTGCTCCTCTCTTATTCACCAGGTTTTGGTGCTTTCGAAATCCACTCCTCTCCCACTGCTCCTCTCTTATTCACCAGGTTTTGGTGCTTTCTAAATCCACTCCTCTCCCGCTGCTCATCACTTATTCACCAGGTTTTGTTGCTTTTAAAATCCACTCCTTTCCCATTGCTCCTCTCTTATGCACCAGGTTTTGGTGATTATTAAATTCACTTCCCTCCCGCTGCTCATCTCTTATTCACCAGGTTTTGGTGCTTTCGAAATCCACTCCTCTTCCACTGCTCCTCTCTTATTCACCAGGTTTTGGTGCTTTCTAAATCCACTCCTCTCCCACTGCTCCTCTCTTATTCACCAGGTTTTGGTGCTTTCTAAATCCACTCCTTTCCCATTGCTCCTCTCTTATGCACCAGGTTTTGGTGATTATTAAATTCACTCCCCTCCCGCTGCTCATCTCTTATTCACCAGGTTTTGGTGCTTTCGAAATCCACTCCTCTCCCACTGCTCCTCTCTTATTCACCAGGTTTTGGTGCTTTCTAAATCTACTCCTCTCCCACTGCTCCTCTCTTATTCACCAGGTTTTGGTGCTTTCGAAATCCACTCCTCTCTCACTGCTCCTCTCTTATTCACCAGGTTTTGGTGCTTTCTAAATCCACTCCTCTCCCACTGCTCCTCTCTTATTCACCAGGTTTTGGTGCTTTCTAAATCTACTCCTCTCCCACTGCTCCTCTCTTATTCACCAGGTTTTGGTGCTTTCGAAATCCACTCATCTCCCACTGCTCCTCTCTTATTCACCAGGTTTTGGTACTTTCTAAATCCACTCCTCTCCCACTGCTCCTCTCTTATTCACCAGGTTTTGGTGCTTTCTAAATCTACTCCTCTCCCACTGCTCCTCTCCTATTCACCAGGTTTTGGTGCTTTCGAAATCCACTCCTCTCCCACTGCTCCTCTCTTATTCACCAGGTTTTGGTGCTTTCTAAATCCACTCCTCTCCCGCTGCTCATCTCTTATTCACCAGGTTTTGGTGCTATTTAAATCCACTCCTCTCCCACGTCTTCTCTCTTATTCACCAGGTTTTGGTGCTTTTTGAATCCACTCCTCTCCCACTGCTCCTCTCTTATTCACCAGGTTTTGTTGATATTTAAATCCACTCCTCTCCCTCTGCTCCTCACTTATTCACCAGGATCTGTTGCTTTTTAAATCCACTCCTCTCCCACTTCTCCTCTCTTATTCACCAGGATCTGTTGCTTTTTAAATCCACTCCTCTCCCACTGCTCATCTCTTATTCACCAGGATCTGTTGCTTTTTAAATCCACTCCTCAACCACTTCTTCTCGCTTATTCACCAGGTTTTGCTTCATTTTAAATCCACTCCTCTCCCACTGCTCCTCTCTTATTCACCAGTCTTTTCTGCTTTTTAATTCCACTCCACTCCTGCTGCTCTTCTCTCATTCACCAGGATTTGGTGCTTTTTAAATCCGCTCCTCACTCACTACTCATCTCTTATTTACCAGGTTTTAGTGCTTTCAAAATCCACTCCTCTCCCAGTGCTCCTCTCTTATTCACCAGGTTTTGGTGCTTTCTAAATCCACTCCTCTCCCACTGCTCCACTCTGATTCACCAGGTTTTGGTGCTTTTTTAAATCCGCTCCTCTCCCACTGCTCCTCTCTTATTCACCAGGTTTTGGTGCTTTTTTAAATCCGCTCCTCTCCCACTGCTCCTCTCTTATTCACCAGGTTTTGGTGCTTTCTAAATCCACTCCTCTCCCACTGCTCCTCTCTTATTCACCAGGTTTTGGTGCATTCTAAATCCTCTCCTCTCCGACTACTCCACTCTGTTTCACCAGATTTAGGTGTTTTTTAAATCCACTCCTCTCCCACTGCTCCTCTCTTATTCACCAGGTTTTGGTGCTTTTTTAAATCCGCTCCTCGCCCACTGCTCATCCCTTATTCACCAGGTTTTGGTGTTTTTTAACTCCACTCCTCTACCTTTGCTCCTCTCTTATTCACCAGATTTAGGTGCTTTTTAAATCCACTGCTCTCCCGCTCCTCCTCTCTTATTCACCAGTTTTTGGTGTTTTTTAGATCCACTCCTCTTCCACTGCTCCTCTCTTATTCACCAGGTATTGGTTCTTTTTTAATTCCACTCCTCTCACTCTGCTCATCTCTTATTTACCAGGCTTTTGTGCTTTTTAAAATCCACTCCTCTCCCACTTTTCCTCTCTTATTCACCAGGTTATGGTGCTTTTTTATATCCACTCCTGTCCCACTGCTTCTCTTTTAATCACCAGGCTTTGATGCATTTTAAATGCACTCTTCTTCTGCTGCTTCTCTGGAAATCACCAGGTTTTTGTGGATCTCCTTGTACTTCAAATGAATTTACCTATGATTGTTTGAAATAAGTACTCATATTAATTTAATTTTGCTGATGAATTCCTATTTCTTCTGCACCGGCTCGGTGTTATTGCGTGGAATTTTGCATTAATGACAGAAATGCTTGAAACTATCTCTCCTTCTCAATCACTTTGTCACAGAAGATAAAAAATAGCCAAAGTTTTGGAGAAGGCAAAGCCTTTAAACTAAATTGTGTCCATTCTGTGACATTTGATGTCTGCAGATAAGTACTGTAATTTTTAAAGCTGCTTGATCTCTTGCTGTGGTTATCAGTTCTCATGTGACCCTGGAAACTGTTGTCACCTGTTTAAAAAAACACAAATAACCCATTGTAGCTCTGCCCCAAAACCCAATGTGTTAATTTGTCCAATATTATTTGTCAATTTAGAAATTGAAAGTCTACTAATGTCCAATGCATACATTTTACTCTCAGCGATGCAAATGTTGTCTGTTGAATTAAATCAATAATACAGCTGCAGCAGGGTTAATTTATTTGCTTGTCCCCATAGGGGGCGGAGCAAAACATTCTCAGATGCATCACTTTATATAACTTTGTTGAAAAAAATCTGAATTGAAATATTTCTTCTGCCCTACCATATCTTGAATTACGTTTATAACTTCCTTGTATTTCTCCCCAAAGGCTCCTTTATCATCTTTAACAGCATGAATTCATTTATTCTCTTTACATATTTCTGTATAAGTGTCTTTGATCACTGGTGGGTCCGTTAATTTCTCCACATTCACCAAAACGGTTTTCCCTCCTGAGATGCGAGTTGGCCAGTCTCACAAACTAGAGATCCTTATTTTCTCTCAAAAAGCATTCACAATGTGCCAAGTCCCATTTGGGGTGTCATAATGTAACAATCAATAATATAGGGGTGGTTTATGCCCTCTTCAAAGATGGTAACAGACTTGACAGCACAAAGCATGTTGTAAATCGACTTTATTGAGAGATAAAGGGAAAGACAAGTTTGTTGAGTTTTCAGGTTAACCAGTCAGGCAGTAATTAACAGTGTAACACAGATACTACATACAAACATGCGAATTAGGGGCAGGATTAGGCCATTCGGCCCTTGGAGCCTGCTCTGCCATTCAATAAGTTAATGGCTAAACTGAATACTCCACATTTCCAACTTCCCCCGATATCCTTAGATCCCCTTGCTTATCAAGAATCTCTCTATCTCTGCCTTAAAAATATTCAAAGACTCTGCTTCCACCAGATTACGAATTGAGGAAGAGAATTCCAAAGACTCACGACCCTCTGAGAGATAAAAAAATGTCTCTGCCTTATTTTTAAACAGTGACCACTACTCCTCGTCCCCAAATTAGGGATTGGACAGCAGAGCGCAGAACTCTTTCTCTTTCAGTTTTTGCCCTTCAAGTTATTGGTCGTTCTCTCTCTTGTCTCATTGTTGTTCGAAAATTCTCTGCCATACAATATCAAAGACATGACTCCTTTTATCCGACAGCTTTCCAGTTAACCTTCCCCTCTCCCAATCAGTGATTAGCCTTGTATTAAAGGATGCCTTTCTGAACGAACCAAGAATAATTTTGTGATGGTTGCTAACCTTTTGAATTTGTGCAATTAGTATCCTTTTGTGTTGACTACTTTATTGCAATGCTTTTACATTTTGAATTGGTTTTTTTTAATCTCATTACGAGACAAATCTACACAGGCTGTTTTCACTGTCTGCTCTCAATGTCTCACCCTTTTGCTGCAAATAAGCAATTTCAAAGTTGCCAGAATGTCCCAGAATCCCTCTCCCTTGACATCTTTCCAAAACTGTGCCCTATTTCCTAACTTTCCCCACTTTACCATACTGCAATGAAGGGTTCGAATGAAGCTAAATGTTAGTTTAAAATAAACGTCAATTGTTACATATAATCGGTAGATTCGCAATTTTTAACCATTAGTTATCTGGTTGGTAGCATTTAGTAACCTAATAATCTTACACAGATGTGCGATTGAGCCTTTTCAGTGCCTGATGCGCTGGGGCAGAGGCAGAGGCTCGAGATGTTACAGAGGTGGAAGGAGGTGTCATTGCTGACGGAGACAACATCAGGTCAGAAGGTCAGGTCAGGGATGAATAGGGAGCAGATTTTACACAACATCATATTTCGTCCGATACAACAGCTAGGAATGGCGATGGAAACAATGACAAGGGTGTGGAGTTTGTGGTGGAACCAAAGGTGGAGGCTTCGCTCTGCGGTTAATTGGAGGAAATTGCAGCTCATGGGAAACAGACTTTTACAGTTTGATAACACAGAGGCAGTGGAGGGTCGAGAGAGCTGGAGATGGGTCTTGTCAGCACACATTTGGAAGCTTACCCCAAATCCGTAAATGATGTGGCCAGCGGGCAGTGAGTAGATGAGGAAGAGGATGGAACAAGAATAGAAAGTTCTGGGACTCCAGCGGTGACAGTGCTGGTGTGGGAAGAGAGGCCATTGCTGGAGATACACTAGTTACAATCAGATCAGTAATATTGGAACCAGGCAGTGACAGTCCCACTGAAAAACACCAATGTCAGAGATATGGGGATATCACAGATGGGATGGCTGCAGGCTTGGAGGAGTGGCCGGAGATGAGGAGTGGTGAGGACATGGAAGAATTTTAACCCAATGTTTAGAATTATAAATTTAAATACTTGTAGGACTGGGTGCCAATGCAGGTCAGTTAGACTAAAGCTGTTGGGCGAGATGGATTGTTGAGGGTTGGACATTGAAGCAGGGATTTGGAGCAGTTGATAGTGAGGGAAGGTAGAATTTGGGGGTCCGGTTAGCAGTGAACTGGAGGAAAGGAGTCAGGAGTTGGTGCAGTTGTAATTTTACTGTAGGCATTAACCACTATAGAATAAACAGGGAAATATCTGCAGTGAAATAGAGGAGACAAGATTCTCTTTTATTCTTTCATGTTGTGTGAGCTCCGCTGACAAGGTCAGCATTTGTTGCCCTTGACAACTTGCTGGGCCGTTTCAGAGATCAGTTAAGAGTCAGCCACATTGCTCTGGGTCTGCAGCCACATGTAGGCCAGACCAGGTAAGGATGGCAGATTTCCATACCTGAAAGGAATTCGCGAACCAAATGAGTTTTTACAGCAATGTGTGATATTATCATGGCATCATTACAGAAACTAGCTTTCAATTGCAGACTTTTGTTAATTGATTGGATTTAAATTACAGCAGCTGCCATAGTACGATTTGAACCCCTGTCCCCAGACCCTTGGGTTGGACCTCTGGATTTCTAGCCCAGTAACATTGCCACTCCATGACTGCCTCCCAATGGACGTGTACAGTGTCTGTCCCCTAATATCACCCACAGTAGTTTCTAGACTGTAACCGTGAACGTGGTCCCGAATCAGAGACTCAAAGTTCACAGTTTAACTGGGAAAAGGCAGGAACAGACTAAGACGGGATTGTTTTTGTCCCTGGATTCAGTGCACACTGCAGACAGTTAGTTACATTTACAATAGAAATGCCAGGAGTGAACAAGGTCAATACAGTAATTTGGAAAATGAAAATGACTCCACTCATAATTATAGCATCTGTCCAGTATGAGAACAGATTTCAGGTTTATTCCCGAGAGAGGTATTACTTAGAAAATATCATTACCATTGGAATTATTGTGTTTTATTCACCTCATTATTTACATCAGAGTCAAAGCTGCTGATGTAATGTGTTTGTTCAGGTGAGTGTAACTAATAGCAACGATCAGGGATATAACCGTGTCAGTGGAGAGTTATCCCCTGTATAAATCAGGACTCAATTGAATGGATCAGCTCAGAGTGTCTGCTGGAGCTGTGGATTCCAGGCTAACAGAACAAAGAACAAAGAATAAAGATAATTACAGCACAGGAACAGGCCCTTCGGCCCTCCAAGCCTGCGCCGATCCAGATCCTCTCTCTAAACATGTCGCCTATTTTCTAAGGTTCTGTATCTCTTTTCTTCCTACCCATTCATGTATCTGTCTAGATACATCTTAAAAGACGCCATCGTGCCCGCATCTACCACCTCCGCTGGCAACGCGTTCCAGGCACCCACCACCCTCTGCGTAAAGAACTTTCCACGCATATCCCCCCTAAACTTTTCCCCTTTCACTTCTCACAGAAATGGGATATCCAGTAATCTATCAGATAGATGGCATTTATTATCCTGCACTTGCAGTAATTGGAGTTCCTGGTAAGCCAGTATCTCAGCTGTTTAAGGTGTAAATCGATATTAACTGTGCTGCTGCACTCAGTATTATTTCACAGTGTGTGTTTCCAGCAATTTACTGATGGAATCTGCTCATTGTTTACTCTTTCCATCTTGCAGGAGCTGTATTCAATTGTATTGGTTTAAGTAACCCTGGCATTGTTGCTGGATTATTGTGTGTATTGAATGTATTTGAATCAGATGTCTCGGTTAGGATCAAGAATCAGATCATCAGGAGATTTTCATAGTTTCAAGATGTGCAGCTAACTGGTCCTGGAATATTTTTATGATTGTTTTTTCACTGATTGATAATGAGACAACTCACAGTCTCAGTGTTACAAGGGGACAGAACAATGTCCTCCATGCCCATTAATATGGTTCAGTTTAACTGGGATTTCAATGTATTTATTCGTTATCACTGTCATAAAATATTATTTCATTCTGTGTGTGTCTGAAGTTGCTTCAGAGGTCTGGTTACTGAACTGAGTTTGTTGCTGCCTCTTTCACATCTCCTTCTCTCCTTCACTGTGGAGCCTTCACTGTCACTGGAATTCATTGTAAAAGAGAATGTATTGATCTGATGTTTTATTGGTTTACACTCTATCAGTTGGAATCAAAAGCCTTTCCATTTATCTGTCGATTATCAGCTGCAGCGCCGATGTTGGTGTTTTAGTAATTAAACAATCCCACATTCTAACGGTGTCCTTTATAAATCCAGGAGAAGGAATTTCAATGATTGTGAAGTTTGTGTGGAAGAAGCTTTAAATCCTGTTTAATCCATGTATTGTAGTTGAAGTGGAGAGTGTAGGTGAACAGGTGGAGACTTGGGTGTTCTGTAGACACATTAAATTATTCAGAGGTTTCACCATTGAACAAACTGACTCTGAGAAAAGAATCATTGAACACGGGGCTGGTGAACAGAATACAGTCACAGAATGTTAGGAATAAATCGGATGTGGAAAACGGCTTTAAGTAACAGTTTGCAGGGTGTGAGCACACCGGAGAGATAGGGAAGGAGAAAATGAGCAGGGAGAATGAAAGCGAGGGAAAGAGATAATTAGAAGTAAAGAGAAAGAAACAGCAGTGTGAATAATTCACTTTCATAAAGTGCTGGAATATCCAGAACAGCTTGTGAGAGAAACTGTGAGTTGAAGTTGTTTGCTGTCAGATTGTGTTCATTTTACTGTTGGAATTGATCCTCTGTGTTTGTTTCTGTCTGATTCTTATCATGTTTTGCAGAAATTTCCTGTTCCTTACTTAGTGGCTGAATAAACATCATAGAATCAGTTGTTCACTGATGGTAAATCATTATTTAAATACTGCACTTTAAAATCTCTGTGACTGCTGAATGCAATAAAGAGTGAGGTTGATATCAGAAATATATTTAAATTTATATTTAATTGCCTGGACAAACCATTGGCTCCTGTCTCCCCTCCAGCTCCAACATGTCCTTTTCCTTCTCTCCTTCCCAATCTCACTCACTGTCTCATCCTCCAGCTGCCTCTTCCAAATAAATCCCAACCCTCAAACTCACCGCAGCAGCTCTCAGCCTTTTCCCATTTTGTACCAGCCCCTGTCAGCTCTCTGAACCCACAGAAACAAACCAGCTGCAACTTCCACTGTCTCCAAACCTTCCTGACCAACAGTCTGGAGACAAATACCCATTTAACCCATTGGATTCCATCTCTGTAAAACCCCTTCTCATTTCCCCACCGGTACTGCATCCTCACTCATTATTTCCAGTAGAACTCGTGTTGACTTTATCCACTTTCTGTATCAATTTCCCATTTAATTTTCTATAATTGTGTTTCAAACATTTCACTGTGACAAAGCACTGCCCAGGTCAATGAATCAGTTTCCACTGTTCGATGCAGCACCAAAGCTGGAAATTTCAGCCCAGATCCTGTCAAACTGCAGCATTGTCTCCAGGTCTGATCAGTAATTTCTCTGCTTCCTTTTCTCTCTCTTCCAGTTAACTTGGTGGCGATTGTGATCCTGTCCCGAGGAAAGTGCGGTCTCTCCAAATGTATCAGTGTCTACCTGGTGGGAATGGCAGTGTCTGATCTCCTGGTCGTTATCTCTGGTCCCATATTGAACTGGATTATTGTAATTTATTTCCCATATTCATTCCTGTCCATTACTCCTGTGCGTTCTCTCAATGTTGTTCTGATTTCTGCATCCACATTTATTTCTGTCTGGCTCACAGTCACTTTCACCTTTGATCGATTTGTGGCCATTTGTTGTGAGAAGCTGAAAACAAAATATTGCACCAAGTAAACAGCGGCTGTGGTTGTCGGAACAGTGAGTGTGCTGGGCTGTTTAGTGTCTGTCCCCTGGTACTTTACAGTGGAACAAGATTACTTTATTGATAATATTCCCATGGGTATTGATTATAAACTGAGCTTCTTCACTTCCCCCACATGGGTCGCATTTGAATTGCTTTATTATATTTTAACCCCTTGTGTCCCGGTCTTTCTGATGTTGCTGTTCAATGTTCTGACGGTCAGACGGATTTTATTCTCCAGTCAAGTCCGCGGGGGATTTCGGCGCCACAGCAATGGAGAGAATCACAAGGACCCAGAGATGGGGAATCAGAGAAAATCAATTACTTTACTCTTCAGTATATCCGGCATTTTTATGTTGTTATGGATGACCCAGATTGTGTTTATCATTTATCGGCGAATTGCAGCTTTTCGGTATAGTTCTACCAACATTGACCCTCCCTATTTCGCTGAACACACATCAAAGATGCTGCAGCTTCTCAGTTCCTGCACCAACACATATATTTACACTGAGACCCAGTGTAAATTCAGAGAGGAGATGAAGAAGGCGGTGAAATATCCTCTCAATCTCATTGTTAAATTAGTGAAATCATAGAAAGAGTTAAACACTGGAACTAAATCCCATTTCATATTCCGTTCACTACACTCCACACAGGACAGAAAATACATTTTATATTCACAGCACTGAGACCAATAATTATTTTTAATGTGATCCTGAGAGGATATTATTGAGACTCTGATCTATTGAGTTGGGACATGCTCTGCCCCCCCTCTCACCATCTCCATCTGCTGGAGTTCCTTTCTCACTGCAGTTACTGCCCCCTCTCACCATCTCCATCTGCTGGTGTTCCTGTCTCACTTCAGTTACTGCCCCCTCTCACCATCTCCATCTGCTGGTTTTCCTGTCTCACTGCAGTTACTGTCCACTCTCACCAACTCCATCTGCTGGTGTCCCTGTCTCACTGCGGTTACTGACCACTCTCACCATCTCCATCTGTTTGTGTCCCTGTCCACAGACCTCCTCTCACCATCTCCGTCTGTTGGTGTCCCTGTCTCACTGCAGTTTCTGCCCCGCTCTCACCATCTGCATCTGCTGGTGTCACTGTCTCACTGCAGCTACTGACCCCCTCTCACCATCTCCATCTGCTGGTGTCCCTGTCTCACGGCAGTTACTGTCCCCTCTCACCATCTCCATCTGCTGGTGTCCCTGTCTCACTGCAGCTACTGTCCCCCTCTCACCATCTCCATCTGCTGGTGTCCCTGTCTCACGGCAGTTACTGTCCCCTCTCACCATCTCCATCTGCTGGTGTCCCTGTCTCACTGCAGCTACTGTCCCCCTCTCACCATCTCCATCTGCTGGTGTCCCTGTCTCACGGCAGTTACTGTCCCCTCTCACCATCTCCATCTGCTGGTGCCCCTGTCTCACTGCAGCTAATGTCCCCCTCTCACCATCTCCATCTGCTGGTGTCCCTGTCTCACGGCATTTACTATCCCCTCTCACCATCTCCATCTGCTGGTGTCCCTGTCTCACTGCAATTACTGACCCTACTCACCATCTCCATCTGCTGGTGTCCCTGTCTCACTGCAGTTACTGCCCCCCTCTCACCATCTCCATCTGCTGGTGTCCCTGTCTCACTGCAATTACTGACCCTACTCACCATCTCCATCTGCTGGTGTCCCTGTCTCACTGCAGTTACTGCCCCCCTCTCACCATCTCCATCTGCTGGTGTCCCTGACTCACTGCAGTTACTGCCTCACCCCCTCACCATCTGCATCTGCTGGTGTTCCTGTCTCACTTCAGTTACTGCCCCCTCTCACCATCTCCATCTGCTGGTTTTCCTGTCTCACTGCAGTTACTGTCCACTCTCACCAACTCCATCTGCTGGTGTCCCTGTCTCACTGCGGTTACTGACCCCTCTCACCATCTCCATCTGTTTGTGTCCCTGTCCACAGACCTCCTCTCACCATCTCCGTCTGTTGGTGTCCCTGTCTCACTGCAGTTTCTGCCCCGCTCTCACCATCTGCATCTGCTGGTGTCACTGTCTCACTGCAGCTACTGTCCCCCTCTCACCATCTCCATCTGCTGGTGTCCCTGTCTCACGGCAGTTACTGTCCCCTCTCACCATCTCCATCTGCTGGTGCCCCTGTCTCACTGCAGCTAATGTCCCCCTCTCACCATCTCCATCTGCTGGTGTCCCTGTCTCACGGCATTTACTATCCCCTCTCACCATCTCCATCTGCTGGTGTCCCTGTCTCACTGCAATTACTGACCCTACTCACCATCTCCATCTGCTGGTGTCCCTGTCTCACTGCAGTTACTGCCCCCCTCTCACCATCTCCATCTGCTGGTGTCCCTGTCTCACTGCAATTACTGACCCTACTCACCATCTCCATCTGCTGGTGTCCCTGTCTCACTGCAGTTACTGCCCCCCTCTCACCATCTCCATCTGCTGGTGTCCCTGACTCACTGCAGTTACTGCCTCACCCCCTCACCATCTGCATCTGCTGGTGTTCCTGTCTCACTTCAGTTACTGCCCCCTCTCACCATCTCCATCTGCTGGTTTTCCTGTCTCACTGCAGTTACTGTCCACTCTCACCAACTCCATCTGCTGGTGTCCCTGTCTCACTGCCGTTACTGACCCCTCTCACCATCTCCATCTGTTTGTGTCCCTGTCCACAGACCTCCTCTCACCATCTCCGTCTGTTGGTGTCCCTGTCTCACTGCAGTTTCTGCCCCGCTCTCACCATCTGCATCTGCTGGTGTCACTGTCTCACTGCAGCTACTGTCCCCCTCTCACCATCTCCATCTGCTGGTGTCCCTGTCTCACGGCAGTTAATGTCCCCTCTCACCATCGCCATCTGCTGGTGTCCCTGTCTCACTGCAGCTACTGTCCCCCTCTCACCATCTCCATCTGCTGGTGTCCCTGTCTCACGGCAGTTACTGCCCCCCTCTCACCATCTCCATCTGCTGGTGTCCCTGACTCACTGCAGTTACTGCCTCACCCCCTCACCATCTCCATCTGCTGGTGTTCCTGTCTCACTGCAGTTACTGTCCACTCTCACCAACTCCATCTGCTGGTGTCCCTGTCTCACTGCGGTTACTGACCCCTCTCACCATCTCCATCTGTTTGTGTCCCTGTCTCACTGCAGCTACTGTCCCCTCTCACCATCTCCATCTGCTGGTGCCCCTGTCTCACTGCAGCTACTGTCCCCCTCTCACCATCTCCATCTGCTGGTGTCCCTGTCTCACGGCATTTACTATCCCCTCTCACCATCTCCATCTGCTGGTGTCCCTGTCTCACTGCAATTACTGACCCTACTCACCATCTCCATCTGCTGGTGTCCCTGTCTCACTGCAGCTACTGCCCCCCTCTCACCATCTCCATCTGCTGGTGTCCCTGTCTCACTGCAATTACTGACCCTACTCACCATCTCCATCTGCTGGTGTCCCTGTCTCACTGCAGTTACTGCCCCCCTCTCACCATCTCCATCTGCTGGTGTCCCTGACTCACTGCAGTTACTGCCTCACCCCCTCACCATCTGCATCTGCTGGTGTTCCTGTCTCACTGCAGTTTCTGTCCCCGCTTTCACCATCTCCATCTGCTGGTGTCCCTGTCTCACTGCAGTTACATTCCCCGCTTTCAACATCTCCATCTGCTGGTGTCCCTGCCTCACTGCAGATATCTGCCTCCTCTCATCATCTCCTTCTGCTGGTGTCTCTGTCTTCCTGCAGTGACTGTCCCGTCTCAACATTGCATCTGCTCGTGTTCCTGTCTCACTGCAGTTACTGCCCCCTCTCACCATCTCCATCTGCTGGTGTCCCTGTCTCACTGCAATTACTGCCCCCCTCTCCCCATCTCCATCTGCTGGTGTCCCTGGATACTGACCCCCTCTCAGCATCTCCGCTGCTCCTCTCTTATTCACCATGTTTCGGTGCTTTATAAATCCCCTCCTCTGGCGCTGCTCCTCTCTTATTCACCAGGTTTCGGTGCTTTTAAAATCCACTCCTCTCCCACTGCTCCTCTCTTATTCACCAGGTTCCGGTGCTTTTTAAATCCAATCCTCTCCCGCTGTTCCTCTCTTATTCACCAGCTGTTGGTGCTTTTTAAATCCACTCCTCTCCCACTGCTCCTCTCTTATTCGCCAGGTTTTGGTGCTTTTTAAATCCACTCCTCTCCCGCTGCTCCTCTCTTATTCACCAGGTTTCGGTCCTTTTTGAATCCACTCCACTCCCACTGCTCCTCTCTTATTCACCAGGTTTTGTTGCTTTTTAAATCCACTCCTCGCCCTCTGCTCCTCTCTTATTCAAAGGTTTTGATGCTTTTTAAATCCACCCGTCTCCCACTGCTCCTCTCTAATTCATGCAGGTTTTGGTGCTTTTTAAATCCACTCCTCTCCCACTACTCCTCTCTTATTCTTGCAGGTTTTGGTGCTTTTTAAATCCACTCCTCTCCCACTGCTCCTCTCTTATTCACCAGGTTTCGGTGCTTTTTAAATCCACTCCTCTCCCGCTGCTCCTCTCTTATTCACCAGGTTTCAGTGCTTTTTAAATCTACTCCTCTCCCGCTGTTCCTCTCTTATTCCCGAGGTTTCGTTGCTTTTTAAATCAATTCCTCTCCCACTGCTCCTCTCTTCGTCACAAGGTTTCGGACCTTTTTAAATCCATTCCTCTCCCACTGCTCCTCTCTTATTCACAAGGTTTTGTTGCTTTTTAAATCCATTCCTCTCCCACTGCTCCTCTCTTATTCACCATGTTTCGGTCCTTTTTAAATCCATTCCTCTCCCACTGCTACTCTCTTATGCACCATGTTTCGGTCCTTTTTAAATCCACTCCTCTCCCACTGCTCCTCTCTAATTCACCAGGTTTTGTTGCTTTTTAAATCCATTCCTCTCCCACTGCTCCTCTCTTATTCACCAGGTAGTGGAGTTTTTTAAATCCACTCCTCTCCCACTGCTCCTCTCTTATTCGCCAGGTTTTGTTGCTTTTTTAATCCACTCCTCTCCCACTGCTCCTCTCTAATTCACCATGTTTCGGTCCTTTTTAAATCCATTCCTCTCCCACGGCCCCTCTGTTATTCACCATGTTTCGGTCCTTTTTAAATCCATTCCTCTCCCACTGCCACTCTCTTATTCATCACGTTTTGTTGCTTTTTTATTCCATTCCTCTCCCACTGCTACTCTCTTATTCACCATGTTTTGGTGCTTTTTAAATTCACTCCTCTCCCTCTGTTCCTCTCTTATTCACCAGCTGTTGGTGCTTTTTAAATCCACTCCTCTCCCACTGCTCCTCTCTTATTCACCAGGTTTTGGTGCTTTTTAAATCCACTCCTCTCCCGCTGTTCCTCTCTTATTCACCAGCTGTTGGTGCTTTTTAAATCCACTCCTCTCCCACTGCTCCTCTCTTATTCACCAGGTTTCGGTGCTTTTTAAATCCACTCCTCTCCCACTGCTCGTCTCTTATTCACCAGGTTTTGTTGCTTTTTAAATCCACTCCTCTCCCACTGCTCCTCTCTTATTCACCAGGTTTCGGTGCTTTTTAAATCCACTCCTCTCCCACTGCTCGTCTCTTATTCACCAGGTTTTGTTGCTTTTTAAATCCACTCCTCTCGCACTGCTCCTCTCTTATTCTTGCAGGTTTTGGTGCTTTTTAAATCCACTACTCTCCCACTACTCCTCTCTTATTCTTGCAGGTTTTGGTTCTTTTTAAATCTACTCCTCTCCCACAACTCCTCTCTTATTCACCAGGTTTCGGTGTTTTTTAAATCCACTCCTCTCCCACTGTTCCTCTCTTATTCACCAAGTTTTGGTGCTTTTTAAATCCACTCCTCTCCCACTGCTCCTCTCTTAGTCACCAGGTGTCGGTCCTTTTTAAATCCATTCCTCTCCCACTGATCCTCTCTTATTCACCAGGTTTTGTTGCTTTTTAAATCCACTCCTCTCCCACTGCTACTCTCTTATTCACCATGTTTCGGTCCTTTTTAAAACCATTCCTCTCCCACTGCTACTCTCTTATTCACCATGTTTCGGTCCTTTTTAAATCCATTCCTCTCCCACTGCTACTCTCTTATGCACCATGTTTCGGTCCTTTTTAAATCCACTCCTCTCCCACTGCTCCTCTCTAATTCACCAGGTTTTGTTGCTTTTTAAATCCATTCCTCTCCCACTGCTCCTCTCTTATTCACCAGGTAGTGGAGTTTTTTAAATCCACTCCTCTCCCACTGCTCCTCTCTTATTCGCCAGGTTTTGTTGCTTTTTTAATCCACTCCTCTCCCACTGCTCCTCTCTAATTCACCAGGTTTTGGTGCTTTTTAAATCCGCTCCTCTCCCACTGCTCCTCTCTTATTCAGCAGGTTTTAGAGTTTTTTAAATCCACTCCTCTCCCACTGCTCCTCTCTTTTTCACCAGGTTTCGGTCCTTTTTAAATCCACTCCTCTCCCACTGCCCCTCTCTTATTCACCAGGTTTTGTTGCTTTTTAAATCCACTCCTCTCCCACTGCTCCTCTCTTATTCAAAGCTTTTGGTTCTTTTTAATTCCACCCCTCTCCCACTGCTCCTCTCTTATTCACCAGGTTTTGTTGCTTTTTTAATCCACTCCCCTCCCAGTGCTCCTCTCTAATTCAACAGGTTTTGGTGCTTTTCAAATCCACTCCTCTCCCACTGCTCCTCTCTTATTCTTGCAGGTTTTGGTGCTTTTTAAATCCACTCCTCTCCCACTACTCCTCTCTTATTCTTGCAGGTTTTGGTTCTTTTTAAATCCACTCCTCTCCCACTACTTCTCTCTTATTCTTGCAGGTTTTGGTTCTTTTTAAATCCACTCCTCTCCCACTCCTCCTCTCTTATTCACCAGGTTTCGGTGCTTTTTATATCCACTACTCTCCCACTGCTGCTCTCTTATTCACCAGGTTTTGGTGCTTTTTAAATCCACTCCTCTCCCACTGCTTCTCTCTTATTCACCAGGTTTTGGTGCTTTTTAAATCCACTCCTCTCCCGCTGCTCCTCTCTTATCCACCAGGTTTCGGTGCTTTTTACATCCACTCCTCCCTCGCTGCTCCTCTCTTATCCACCAGGTTTCGGTGCTTTTTAAATCCACTCCTCTCCCACTGCTCCTCTCTTAGTCACCAGGTTTCGGTCCATTTTAAATCCATTCCTCTCCCACTGCTCCTCTCTTATTCACCAGGTTTTGTTGCTTTTTTAAATCCACTCCTCTCCCACTGCTACTCTCTTATTCACCATGTTTCGATCCTTTTTAAAGCTATTCCTCTCCCACTGCTCCTCTCTTATTCACCAGGTTTTGTTGCTTTTTAAATCCTCTCCTCTCCCACTGGTACTCTCTTATTCATCATGTTTCGGTCCTTTTTAAATCCATTCCTCTCCCACTGCTCGTCTCTTATTCACCAGGTTTTGTTGCTTTTTAAATCCACTCCTATCCCACTGCTCCTCTCTTATTCAGCAGGTTTTGTCGTTTTTTAAATCCACTCCTCTCCCACTGCTCCTCTCTAATTCACCAGGTTTCGGTCCTTTTTAAATCCACTCCTTTCCCACTGCTCCTCTCTTATTCACCAGGTTTTGTTGCTTTTTAAATCCACTCCTCTCCCACTGCTCCTCTCTTATTCAAAGCTTTTGGTGCTTTTTAATTCCACCCCTCTCCCACTGCTCCTCTCTTATTCTTGCAGGTTTTGGTGCTTTTTAAATCCACTCCTCTCCCACTACTCCTCTCTTATTCACCAGGTTTTGTTGCTTTTTGAATCCACCCCTCTCCCACTGCTCCTCTCTTATTCTTGCAGGTTTTGGTGCTTTTTAAATCCAAACCTCTCCCACGACTCCTCTCTTATTCTTGCAGGTTTTGGCTCTTTTTAAATCCACTCCTCTCCCACTACTCCTCTCTTATTCTTGCAGGTTTTGGTTCTTTTTAAATCCACTCCTCTGCCACTACTCCTCTCTTATTCACCAGCTTTTGGTGCTTTTTATATCCACTCCTCTCCCACTGCTGCTCTCTTATTCACCAGGATTTGGTGCTTTTTAAATCCACTCCTTTCCCTCTGCTCCTCTCTTATCCACCAGGTTTCGGTGCTTTTTAAATCCACTCCTCTCCCGCTGCTCCTCTCTTATCCACCAGGTTTCGGTGCTTTTTAAATCCACTCCTCTCCCACTGCTCCTCTCTTAGTCACCAGTTTTCGGTCCTTTTTAAATCCATTCCTCTCCCACTGCTCCTCTCTTATTCACCAGGTTTTGTTGCTTTTTAAATCCACTCCTCTCCCACTGCTACTCTCTTATTCACCATGTTTCGGTCCTTTTTAAAGCCATTCCTCTCCCACTGCTCCTCTCTTATTCACCAGATTTTGTTGCATTTTAAATCCATTACTCTCCCACTGCTCGTCTCTTATTCAACAGGTTTTGTTGCTTTTTAAATCCTCTCCTCTCCCACTGCTACTCTCTTATTCACCATGTTTCGGTCCTTTTTAAATCCATTCCTCTCCCACTGCTCGTCTCTTATTCACCAGGTTTTGTTGCTTTTTTAATCCTCTCCTCTCCCACTGCTACTCTCTTATTCACCATGTTTCGATACTTTTTCAATCCATTCCTCTCCCAATGCTACTCTCTTATTCACCATGTTTCGTTCCTTTTTAAATCCATTCCTCTCCCACTGCTCCTCTCTTATTCACCAGGTTTTGTTGCTTTTTAAATCCATTCCTCTATCGCTGCTCCTCTCTTATTCACCGTGTTTCGGTCCTTTTTAAATCCACTCTTCTCCCGCACCTCCTCTCTTATTCACCATGTTTCGGTCCTTTTTAAATCCACTCCTCTCCCACTGCTCGTCTCTTATTCACCAGGTTTTGTTGCTTTTTAAAACCTCTCCTCTCCCACTGCGCCCCTCTTATTCACCATGTTTCGGTCCTTTTTAAATCCATTCCTCTCCCACTGCTCCTCTCTTATTCACCATGTTTCGGTCCTTTTTCAATCCAGTCCTCTCCCACTGCTCGTCTCTTATTCACCAGGTTTTGTTGCTTTTTAAATTCTCTCCTCTCCCACTGCTCCTCTCCTATTCACCAGGTTTTGGTGCTTTTTAAATCCACTCCTCTCCCACAGCTCCTCTCTTATTCAACAGGTTTTTGTGCTTTTTAAATCCACTCCTCTCCCACTGCTCCTCTCTTATTTACCATGTTTTGGTTCTTTTTAAATCCACTCCTCTCCCACTGCTCCTCTCTTATTTACCATGTTTTGGTTCTTTTTAAATCCACTCCTCTCCCACTGCTCCTCTCTTATCCACCATGATTTGGTCCTTTTTAAATCCACTCCACTCCCACTGCTACTCCCTTATTCACCATGTTTTTGTCCTCTTAAATCCACTCCTCTCCCACTGCTCCTCTCTTGTTCACTATGTTTTGGTTCTTTTTGAAACACTCCTCTCCCGCTGCTCCTCTCTTGTTCACCAGGTTTTGGTTCTTTTTAAATCCACTCCTCTCCCACTGCTACTCTCTTATTCACCAGGTTTCGGTGCTATTTAAAACCACTCCTCTCCCACTGTTCCTCTCTTATTCACCTGGTTTCGTTGCTTTTTAAATCCACTCCTCTCCCACTGCTCCTCTCTTATTCACCAGGTATCGGTGCTTTTTAAATCCACTCCTCTCCCACTGCTACTCTCTTATTCACCAGGTTTTGGTGCTTTTTAAATCCACTCCTCTCCCATCTGTTTCTTTCTTATTCACCAGGTTTTGGTGCTTTTTATATCCACTCCTCTCCCACTGCTCCTCTCTTATTCACCATGTTTCGGTGCTTTTTAAATCCACTCCTCTCCCGCTGCTCCTCTCTTGTTCACCACCTTTTGGCGCTTTTTAATTCCACTCCTCTCCCTCTGTCCCTCTCTTATTCACCAGGTTTCGGAGCTTTTTAAATCCACTCCTCTCCCACTGCTCCTCTCTTATTCACCAGGTTTCGGTGCTTTTTAAATCCACTCCTCTCCCGCTGCTCCTTTCTTATTCACCATGTTTTGCTTCTTTTTAAATCCTCTCCTCTCCCTCTGCTCCTCTCTTATTCACCATGTTTTGGAGTTTTTTAAATTCACTCCGCTCCCGCTGCTCCTCTCTTATTCACCAGGTTTTGGTTCTTTTTAAATCCTCTCCTCTCCCTCTGCTCCTCTCTTATTCACCATGTTTTGGTGTTTTTTAAATTCACTCCGCTCCCGCTGCTCCTCTCTTATTCACCAGGTTTTGGTTCTTTCTAAATCCTCTCCTCTCCTGCTGCTTCTCTCTTATTCACCAGGTTTTGGTTCTTTTTAAATCCTCTCCTCTCCTGCTGCTCCTCTCTTATTCACCAGGTTTTGGTTCTTTTTAAATCCTCTCCTCTCCTGCTGCTCCTCTCTTATTCACCAGGTTTTGGTTCTTCTTAAATCCTCTCCTCTCCCGCTGCTCATCTCTTATTCACCATGTTTTGGTTCTTTTTAAATCCTCTCCTCTCCTGCTGCTCCTCTCTTATTCACCATGTTTTGGTTCTTTTTAAATCCACTCCTCTCCCACTGCTCCTCTCTTATTTACCAAGTTTTGTTTCTTTTTAAATCCACTCCTCTCCCACTGCTACTCCCTTATTCACCATGTTTTTGTCCTCTCAAATCCACTCCTCTCCCGCTGCTCCTTTCTTATTCACCATGTTTTGCTTCTTTTTAAATCCTCTCCTCTCCCTCTGCTCCTCTCTTATTCACCATGTTTTGGTGTTTTTTAAATTCACTCCGCTCCCGCTGCTCCTCTCTTATTCACCAGGTTTTGGTTCTTTTTAAATCCTGTCCTCTCCCTCTGCTCCTCTCTTATTCACCAGGTTTTGGTTCTTTTTAAATCCTCTCCTCTCCTGCTGCTCCTCTCTTATTCACCAGGTTTTGGTTCTTTTTAAATCCTCTCCTCTCCTGCTGCTCCTCTCTTATTCACCAGGTTTTGGTTCTTTTTAAAACCTCTCCTCTCCTGCTGCTCCTCTCTTATTCACCAGGTTTTGGTTCTTTTTAAATCCTCTCCTCTCCCGCTGCTCATCTCTTATTCACCATGTTTTGGTTCTTTTTAAATCCTCTCCTCTCCTGCTGCTCCTCTCTTATTCACCATGTTTTGGTTCTTTTTAAATCCACTCCTCTCCCACTGCTCCTCTCTTATTTACCATGTTTTGTTTCTTTTTAAATCCACTAGTCTCCCACTGCTACTCCCTTATTCACCATGTTTTTGTCCTCTCAAATCCACTCCTCTCCCACTGCTCCTCTCTTGTTCACCAGGTTTTGGTTCTTTTTAAATCCACTCCTCTCCCACTGCTCCTCTCTTATCCAACATGTTTTGGTCCTTTTTAAATCCACTCCTCTCCCACTGCTACTCCCTTATTTACCATGTTTTTGTCCTCTTAAATCCACCCCTCTCCCACTGCTCCTCTCTTGTTCACCATGTTTTGGTTCTTTTTAAAACACTCCTCTCCCACTGCTCCTCTCTTGTTCACCAGGTTTTGGTTCTTTTTAAATCCACTCCTCTCCCACTGCTCCTCTCTTATTCACCATTTTTTGGTTCTTTTTAAATCCACTCCTCTCCCACTGCTACTCTCTTATTCACCAGGTTTCGGTGCTATTTAAATCCACTCCTCTCCCACTGCTCCTCTCTTATTCACCAGGTTTCGGTGCTATTTAAATCCACTCCTCTCCCACTGTTCGTCTCTTATTCACCTGGTTCCGTTGCTTTTTAAATCCACTCCTCTCCCACTGCTCCTCTCTTATTCACAAGGTTTCAGTGGTTTTTAAATCCACTCCTCTCCCACTGCTCCTCTCTTATTCACCAGGTATCGGTACTTTTTAAATCCACTTCTCTCCCACTGCTACTCTCTTATTCACCAGGTGTTGGTGCTTTTTAAATCCACTCCTCTCCCATCTGTTTCTCTCTTATTCACCAGGTTTTGGTGCTTTTTATATCCACTCCTCTCCCACTGCTCCTCTCTTATTCACCATGTTTCGGTGCTTTTTAAATCCACTCCTCTCCCGCTGCTCCTCTCTTGTTCACCACCTTTTGGCGCTTTTTAAATCCACTCCTCTCCCTCTGTCCCTCTCTTATTCACCAGGTTTCGGAGCTTTTTAAATCCTCTCCTCTCCCACTGCTCCTCTCTTATTAACCAGGTTTCGGTGTTTTTTAAATCCACTCCTCTCCCGCTGCTCCTTTCTTATTCACCACGTTTTGCTTTTTTTTAAATCCTCTCCTCTCCTGCTGCTCCTCTCTTATTCACCAGGTTTTGGTTCTTTTTAAATCCTCTCCTCTCCTGCTGCTCCTCTCTTATTCACCAGGTTTTGGTTCTTTTTAAATCCTCTCCTCTCCCGCTGCTCATCTCTTATTCACCATGTTTTGGTTCTTTTTAAATCCTCTCCTCGACTGCTGCTCCTCTCTTATTCACCATGTTTTAGTTCTTTTTAAATCCTCTCCTCTCCTGCTGCACCTCTCTTGTTCACCAGGTTTTGGTTCTTTTTAAATCCTCTCCTCTCCTGCTGCCCCTCTCTTATTCACCAGGTTTGGTTCTTTTTAAATCCACTCCGCTCCCTCTGCTCCTCTCTTATTCACCAGGTTTTGGTTCTTTTTAAATCCTCTCCTCTCCCGCTGCTTCTTTCTTATTCACCATGTTTTGGTTCTTTTTAAATCCTCTCCTCTCCCGCTGCTCCTTTCTTATTCACCATGTTTTGGTTCTTTTTAAATCCACTCCTCTCCCGCTGCTCCTCTCTTACTCACCAGCTTTTGGTGTTTTTTAAATCCACTCCTCTCCCACTGCTCGTCTCTTATTCACCAGGTTTTAGTTCTTTTTAAATCCACTCCTCTCCCGCTGCTCCTCTCTTATTCACCAAATTATGGTGTTTTTTAAATCCACTCCTCTCCCACTGCTCCTCTCTTATTCACCAGGTTTTGGTTCTTTTTAAATCCACTCCGCTCCCTCTGCTCCTCTCTTATTCACCAGGTTTTGGTGTTTTTTAAATCCACTCCTCTCCCGCTGCTACTCACTTATTCACCATGTTTTGGTTCTTTTTAAATCCACTCCTCTCCCGCTGCTCCTCTATTATTCACCAGGTTTTGGTTCTTTTTAAATCCACTCCTCTCCCACTGCTCCTCTCTTATTCACCAGGTTTTTATGCTTTTTAAATCCACTCCTCTCCCTCTGCTCCTCTCTTATTCACCAGGTTTTTATGCTTTTTAAATCCTCTCCTCTCCCTCTGCTCCTCTCTTATTCACCAGGTTTTGGTTCTATTTAAATCCACTTTTCTCCCGCTGTTCCTCTCTTATTCACCATGTTTTGTTTCTATTTAAATCCACTCCTCTCCCGCACTGCTCCTGTCTTATTCACCAGGTTTTGGTTCTTTTTAAATCCACTCTTCTCCCGCTGTTCCTCTCTTATTCACCAGGTTTTGGTTCTTTTTTAATCCACTCCTCTCCCACTGCTCCTATCTTATTCAAAAGGTTTTGGTGCTTTTAAAATCCGCCCCTCTCCCACTGCTCCTCTCTTATTCACCAGGTTTTGGAGTTTTTTTAAATCCACTCCTCTCCCACTGCTCCTCTCTTATTCACCAGGTTTTGGTGCTTTTTACATCCACTCCTCTCCCACTAATCATCTCTTATTCACCAGGTTTTGGTGCTTTTTAAATCCTCTCCTCTCCCACTGCTCCTCTCTTAATCACCAGGCTTTGGTGCTTTTTAAATCCTCTCCTCTCCCAATGCTCCTCTCGTATTCACCAGGTTTCGGTGCTTTTTGAACCACTCCTCTCCCGCTGCTCCTCTCCTCGTCACAAGGTTTTGGTTCCATTTAAATCCACTCCTCATCCGCACTGCTCCTCTCTAATTCACCAGGTTTTGGTTCTTTCTAAATCCACTCTTCTCCCGCTGTTCCTCTCTTATTCAACAGGTTTTGGTTCTATTTAAATCCACTCCTCTCCCGCTGCTCCTCTCTTATTCACCAAATTATGATGTTTTTTAAATCCACTCCTCTCCCACTGCTCCTCTCTTATTCACCAGGTTTTGGTTCTTTTTAAATCCACTCCGCTCCCTCTGCTCCTCTCTTATTCACCAGGTTTTGGTGTTTTTTAAATCCACTCCTCTCCCGCTGCTACTCACTTATTCACCATGTTTTGGTTCTTTTTAAATCCACTCCTCTCCCGCTGCTCTTCTCTTATTCACCAGATTATGGTGTTTTTTAAATCCACTCCTCTCCCGATGCTCCTCTATTATTCACCAGGTTTTGGTTCTTTTTAAATCCTCTCCTCTCCCACTGCTCCTCTCTTATTCACCAGGTTTTTATGCTTTTTAAATCCACTCCTCTCCCTCTGCTCCTCTCTTATTCACCAGATTTTTATGCTTTTTAAATCCTCTCCTCTCCCTCTGCTCCTCTCTTATTCACCAGTTTTTTGTGCTTTTTAAATCCACTCCTCTCCCACTGCTCCTCTCTTGTTCACCAGGATTTGGTGCTTTTTAAATCCACTCCTCTCCCACTGCTCCTCTCTTATTCACCAGGTTTTTGTCCTTCTTAAATCCACTCCTCTCCATCTGCTCCTCTCTTATTCACCAGGTTTTGGTTCTATTTAAATCCACTTTTCTCCCGCTGTTCCTCTCTTATTCACCATGTTTTGTTTCTATTTAAATCCACTCCTCTCCCGCACTGCTCCTGTCTTATTCACCAGGTTTTGGTTCTTTTTAAATCCACTCTTCTCCCGCTGTTCCTCTCTTATTCACCAGGTTTTGGTTCTTTTTTAATCCACTCCTCTCCCACTGCTCCTATCTTATTCAAAAGGTTTTGGTGCTTTTAAAATCCGCCCCTCTCCCACTGCTCCTCTCTTATTCACCAGGTTTTGGAGTTTTTTAAATCCACTCCTCTCCCACTGCTCCTCTCTTATTCACCAGGTTTTGGTGCTTTTTACATCCACTCCTCTCCCACTACTCCTCTCGTATTCACCAGGTTTCGGTGCTTTTTGAACCACTCCTCTCCCGCTGCTCCTCTCTTAGTCACAAGGTTTTGGTTCCATTTAAATCCACTCCTCATCCGCACTGCTCCTCTCTTATTCACCAGGTTTTGGTTCTTTCTAAATCCACTCTTCTCCCGCTGTTCCTCTCTTATTCAACAGGTTTTGGTTCTGTTTAAATCCACTCCTCTCCCGCTGCTCCTCTCTTATTCACCAAATTATGGTGTTTTTTAAATCCACTCCTCTCCCACTGCTCCTCTCTTATTCACCAGGTTTTGGTTCTTTTTAAATCCACTCCGCTCCCTCTGCTCCTCTCTTATTCACCAGGTCTTGGTGTTTTTTAAATCCACTCCTCTCCCGCTGCTACTCACTTATTCACCATGTTTTGGTTCTTTTTAAATCCACTCCTCTCCCACTGCTCCTCTCTTATTCACCAGGTTTTAGTTCTTTTTAAATCCACTCCTCTCCCGCTGCTCCTCTCTTATTCACCAGATTATGGTCTTTTTTAAATCCACTCCTCTCCCGCTGCTCCTCTATTATTCACCAGGTTTTGGTTCTTTTTAAATCCTCTCCTCTCCCACTGCTCCTCTCTTATTCACCAGGTTTTTATGCTTTTTAAATCCACTCCTCTCCCTCTGCTCCTCTCTTATTCACCAGGTTTTTATGCTTTTTATATCCTCTCCTCTCCCTCTGCTCCTCTCTTATTCACCAGTTTTTTGTGCTTTTTAAATCCACTCCTCTCCCACTGCTCCTCTCTTGTTCACCAGGATTTGGTGCTTTTTAAATCCACTCCTCTCCCACTGCTCCTCTCTTATTCACCAGGTTTTTGTCCTTCTTAAATCCACTCCTCTCCCTCTGCTCCTCTCTTATTCACCAGGTTTTGGTTCTATTTAAATCCACTTTCCTCCCGCTGTTCCTCTCTTATTCACCATGTTTTGTTTCTATTTAAATGCACTCCTCTCCAGCACTGCTCCTGTCTTATTCACCAGGTTTTGGTTCTTTTTAAATCCACTCTTCTCCCGCTGTTCCTCTCTTATTCACCAGGTTTTGGTTCTTTTTTAATCCACTCCTCTCCCACTGCTCCTATCTTATTCAAAAGGTGTTGGTGCTTTTAAAATCCGCCCCTCTCCCACTGCTCCTCTCTTATTCACCAGGTTTTGGAGTTTTTTAAATCCACTCCTCTCCCACTGCTCCTCTCTTATTCACCAGGTTTTGGTGCTTTTTACATCCACTCCTCTCCCACTACTCCTCTCTTATTCACCAGGTTTTGGTGCTTTTTAAATCCTCTCCTCTCCCACTGCTCCTCTCTTATTCACCAGGTTTTGGTGCTTTTTAAATCCTGTCCTCTCCCAATGCTCCTCTCGTATTCACCAGGTTTCGGTGCTTTTTGAACCACTCCTCTCCCGCTGCTCCTCTCTTAGTCACAAGGTTTTGGTTCCATTTAAATCCACTCCTCATCCGCACTGCTCCTCTCTTATTCACCAGGTTTTGGTTCTTTCTAAATCCACTCTTCTCCCGCTGTTCCTCTCTTATTCAACAGGTTTTGGTTCTATTTAAATCCACTCCTCTCCCGCTGTTCCTCTCTTATTCACCAGGTTTTGGTGCTTTTAAAATCCGCCCCTCACACACGGCTCCACTCTTTTACACCAGGTTTTGGTGCTTTTTAAATCCACTCCTCTCCCACTGCTCCTCTCTTATTCCCCAGGTTTTGGTGCTTTTTAAATCCACTCCTCTCCCACTGCTTCTCTCTTAGTCACCAGGTTTTGGTTCATTTTAAATCCACTCCTCTCCCACTGTTCCTCTCTTCGTCATCAGGTTTTGGATCATTTTAAATCCACTCCTCTCCCGCTGTTCCTCTCTTATTCAACAGGTTTTGATTCTGTTTAAATCCACTCCTCTCCCGCTGCTCCTTTCCTATTCACCAGGTTTTGCTTCTTTTTAAATCCACCCCTCTCCCACTGCTCCGTTCTTAATCACCAGGTTTCGGTGCTTTGTAAATCCACTCCTCTCCCACTTCTCCTCTCTTAGTTACCAGATTTTGGTGCTTTTTAAATCCACAACTCTCCCATTGCTCCTCTCTTATTCACCAGGTTTTGTTGCTTTTTAAATCCACAACTCTCCCACTGCTCCTCTTTTATTCACCAGGTTTTGTTGCTTTATAAATCCACAACTCTCCCATTGCTCCTCTCCTATTCATCAGGTTTTGGTGCATTTTAAATCCACAACTCTCCCACTGCTCCTCTCTTATTCACCAGGTTTTGGTGCTTGTTATATCCACAACTCTCCCACTGCTCCTCTCTTATTCACCAGGTTTTGATGCTTTTTAAATCCACTCCTCTCCCTCTGCTCCTCTCTTATTCACCAGATTTTGGTGCTTTTTAAATCCTCTCCTCTCCCACTGCTCCTCTCGTATTCACCAGGTTTCGGTGCTTTTTCATCCACTCCTCTCCCACTGCTCCTCTCTTATTCGCCAGGTTTTGGTACTTTTTAAATCCTCTCCTCTCCCACTGCTCCTCTCTTATTCTCCAGGTTTTGGTGCTTTTTAAATCCACCCCTCTCCCACTGCTCCTCTCTTATTCACCAGGTTTTGGTTCTTTTTAACTCCCCTCCTTTCCCACTGCTCCTCTCTTATTCACCAATTTTCTGTGCTGTGTAAATCAACTCCTCTCCCACTGCACCTCTCTTCTTCACCAGGTTTTGGTGTTTTTAAAATCCACTCCTCTCCCACTGCTCCTTTCTTCATCACCAGGTTTCGGTGCTTTTTAAATCCACTCCTCTCCCGCTTCACCACTCGTATTCACCAGGTTTTGGTGCTTTTTTAATCCTCACCTCTCCCACTGCTCCTCGTTTATTTACCAGGTTTGGGTGCTTTTTAAATCCACAACTCTCCCACTGCTCCTCTTTTATTCACCAGGTTTTGGTGCTTTAAATCTACTCCTCTCCCACTGCTGCTCTCTTATTCACAAGGTTTCGGTGCTTTTTAAATCCACTCCTCTCCCACTGCTCCTCTCTTATTCACCACGTTTTGATGCTTTTTAAATCCACTCCTCTCCCACTGCTCCTCTCTTATTCACCAGGTTTTTATGCTTTTTAAATCCACTCCTCTCCCCCTGCTCCTCTCTTATTCACCAGGTTTTGTGCTTTTTAAATCCACTCCTCTCCCTCTGCTCCTCTCTTATTCACCAGGTTTTTATGCTTTTTAAATCCACTCCTCTCCCTCTGCTCCTCTCTTATTCACCAGGTTTTGTGCTTTTTAAATCCACTCCTCTCCCACTTCTCCTCTCGTATTCACCAGGTTTCGGTGCTTTTTAAATCCACCCCTCTCCCACTGTTCCTCTCTTATTCACCATGTTTTGTTTCTATTTAAATCCACTCCTCTCCCGCACTGCTCCTGTCTTATTCACCAGGTTTTGGTTCTTTGTAAATCCACTCTTCTCCCGCTGTTCCTCTCTTATTCACCAGGTTTTGGTTCTTTTTTAATCCACTCCTCTCCCACTGCTCCTCTCTTATTCACCAGGTTTTGGTGCTTTTAAAATCCGCCCCTCTCCCACTGCACCTCTCTTATTCACCAGGTTTTGGTTCTTTTTTAATCCACTCCTCTCCCACTGCTACTCTCTTCTTCACCAGGTTTCTGTGCATCTCAAATCCACTCCTCTCCCACTGCTCCTCTTTTATTCACCAGGTTTTGGTGCTTGTTATATCCACAACTCTCCCACTTCTCCTCTCTTATTCTCCAGGATTTGGTGCTTTTTAAATCCACAGCTCTCCCACTGCTCCTCTCTTATTCACCAGGTTTTGGAGTTTTTTAAATCCACTCCTCTCCCGCTGCTCCTCTCTTATTCACCAGGTTTTGGTGCTTTTTAAATCCTCTCCTCTCCCAATGCTCCTCTCGTATTCACCAGGTTTCGGTGCTTTTTGAACCACTCCTCTCCCGCTGCTCCTCACTTAGTCACCAGGTTTTGGTTCTATTTAAATCCACTCCTCATCCGCACTGCTCCTCTCTTATTCACCAGGTTTTGGTTCTTTTTAAATCCACTCTTCTCCCGCTGTTCCTCTCTTATCCAACAGGTTTTGGTTCTATTTATATCCACTCCTCTCCCGCTGTTCCTCTCTTATTCACCAGGTTTTGGTGCTGTTAAAATCCGCCCCTCACACACGGCTCCACTCTTTTACACCAGGATTTGATGCGTTTTAAATCCACTCCTCTCCCGCTGTTCCTCTCTTTTTCAACAGGTTTTGGTTCTGTTTAAATCCATCCCTCTCCCGCTGCTCCTCTCCTATTCACCAGGTTTTGCTTCTTTTTAAATCCACCCCTCTCCCACTGCTCCTTTCTTAATCACCAGGTTTCGGTGCTTTATAAATCCACATCTCTCCCACTTCTCCTCTCTTAGTTACCAGATTTTGGTGCTTTTTAAATCCACAACTCTCCCACTGCTCCTCTCTTATCCACCAGGTTTTGCTGCTTTTTAAATCCACAATTCTCCCACTGCTCCTCTCTTATTCTCCAGCTTTTGGTGCTTTTTAATTCCACAACTCTCCCACTGCTCCTCTCTTATTCACCAGGTTTTGGTACTTTAAATCCACTCCTCTCCCACTGCTCCTCTCTTATTCACCAGGTTTTGGTGCTTTTTAACTCCCCTCCTTTCCCACTGCTCCTCTCTTATTCACCAATTTTCTGTGCTGTGTAAATCAACTCCTCTCCCACTGCACCTCTCTTCTTCACCAGGTTTTGGTGTTTTTAAAATCCACTCCTCTCCCACTGCTCCTTTCTTCATCACCAGGTTTCGGTGCTTTTTAAATCCACTCCTCTCCCACTTCACCACTCGTATTCACCAGGTTTTGGTGCTTTTTTAATCCTCACCTCTCCCACTGCTCCTCATTTATTTACCAGGTTTGGGTGCTTTTTAAATCCACAACTCTCCCACTGCTCCTCTCTTATTCACCAGGTTTTAGTTCCTTTTAAATCCACTCCTCTCCCACTGCTCCTCTCTTATTCACCAGGTTTTGGTGCTTTTTAAATCCACAACTCTCCCACTGCTCCTCTCTTATTCACCAGGCTTTGGTTCTTTAAATCCACTCCTCTCCCACTGCTCCTCTCTTATTCACCAGGTTTCGGTGCTTTTTACATCCACTCCTCTCCCACTGCTCCTCTCTTATTCACCAGGTTTTGATGCTTTTTAAATCCACTCCTCTCCCACTGCTCCTTTCTTCATCACCAGGTTTCGGTGCTTTTTAAATCCACTCCTCTCCCGCTTCACCACTCGTATTCACCAGGTTTTGGTGCTTTTTTAATCCTCACCTCTCCCACTGCTCCTCATTTATTTACCAGGTTTGGGTGCTTTTTAAATCCACAACTTTCCCACTGCTCCTCTCTTATTCACCAGGTTTTAGTTCTTTTTAAATCCACTCCTCTCCCACTGCTCCTCTCTTATTCACCAGGTTTTGGTGCTTTTTAAATCCACAACTCTCCCATTGCTCCTCTGTTATTCACCAGGTTTTGGTTCTTTAAATCCACTCCTCTCCCACTGCTCCTCTCTTATTCACCAGGTTTCGGTGCTTTTTACATCCACTCCTCTCCCACTGCTCCTCTCTTATTCACCACGTTTTGATGCTTTTTAAATCCACTCCTCTCCCACTGCTCCTCTCTTATTCATCAGGTTTTTATGCTTTTTAAATCCACTCCTCTCCCTCTGCTCCTCTCTTATTCACCAGGTTTCAATGCTTTTTAAATCCACTCCTCTCCCTCTGCTCCTCTCTTATTCACCAGGTTTTGGTGCTTTTTAAATCCTCTCCTCTCCCACTGCTCCTCTCGTATTCACCAGGTTTCGGTGCTTTTTAAATCCACCCCTCTCCCACTGCTCCTCTCTTATTCACCAGGTTTTAGTTCTTTTTAAATCCACTCCTCTCCCACTGCTCCTCTCTTATTCACCAGGTTTTGGTGCTTTTTAAATCCACTCCTCTCCCACTGCTCCTCTCTTATTCACCAGGTTTTGGTGCTTTTTAAATCCTCTCCTCTCCCACTGCTCCTCTCGTATTCACCAGGTTTCGGTGCTTTTTAAATCCACCCCTCTCCCACTGCTCCTCTCTTATTCACCAGGTTTTAGTTCTTTTTAAATCCACTCCTCTCCCACTGCTCCTCTCTTATTCACCAGGTTTTGGTGCTTTAAATCCACTCCTCTCCCACTGCTCCTCTCTTATTCATCAGGTTTCGGTGCTTTTTAAATCCACTCCTCTCCCACTGCTCCTCTCTTATTCACCACGTTTTGATGCTTTTTAAATCCACTCCTCTCCCGCTGCTCCTCTCTTATTCACCAGGTTTTTGTTCTTTTTAAATCCACTCTTCTCCCGCTGTTCCTCTCTTATTCACCAGGTTTTGGTTCTATTTAAATCCACTTTTCTCCCGCTGTTCCTCTCTTATTCACCAGGTTTTGTTTCTATTTAAATCCATTCCTCTCCCGCTGTTCCTCTCTTATTCACCAGGTTTTGGTTCTTTTTTAATCCACTCCTCTCCAACTGCTCCTCTCTTCTTCACCAGGTTTCTGTGCTTCTCAAATCCACTCCTCTCCCACTGCTCCTCTCTTATTCACCAGGTTTCTGTGCTTCTCAAATCCACTCCTCTCCCACTGCTCCTCTCTTATTCACCAGGTTTCTGTGCTTCTCAAATCTACTCCTCTCCCACTGCTCCTCTCTTATTCACCAGGTTTCTGTGCTTTTTAAATCCACTCCTCTCCCACTGCTCCTCTCTTATTCATCAGGTTTTTATGCTTTTTAAATCCACTCCTCTCCCTCTGCTCCTCTCTTATTCACCAGGTTTTGTGCTTTTTAAATCCACTCCTCTCCCTCTTCTCCTCTCTTATTCACCAGGTTTTGGTGCTTTTTAAATCCTCTCCTCTCCCACTGCTCCTCTCGTATTCACCAGGTTTCGGTGCTTTTTAAATCCACCCCTCTCCCACTGTTCCTCTCTTATTCACCATGTTTTGTTTCTATTTAAATCCACTCCTCTCCCGCACTGCTCCTGTCTTATTCACCAGGTTTTGGTTCTTTGTAAATCCACTCTTCTCCCGCTGTTCCTCTCTTATTCACCAGGTTTTGGTTCTTTTTTAATCCACTCCTCTCCCACTGCTCCTCTCTTATTCACCAGGTTTTGGTGCTTTTAAAATCCGCCCCTCTCCCACTGCTCCTCTCTTATTCACCAGGTTTTGGTTCTTTTTTAATCCTCTCCTCTCCCACTGCTACTCTCTTCTTCACCAGGTTTCTGTGCATCTCAAATCCACTCCTCTCCCACTGCTCCTCTTTTATTCACCAGGTTTTGGTGCTTGTTATATCCACAACTCTCCCACTGCTCCTCTCTTATTCACCAGGTTTCTGTGCTTCTCAAATCCACTCCTCTCCCACTGCTCCTCTCTTATTCACCAGGTTTCGGTGCTTTTTAAATCCACTCCTCTCCCACTGCTCCTTTCTTAATCACCAGGTTTCTGTGCTTCTCAAATCCACTCCTCTCCCGCTCCACCTCTCGTATTAACCAGGTTTTGGTGCTTTTTAAATCCACAACTCTCCCACTGCTCCTCTCTTATTCACCAGGTTTTGTTGCTTTTTAAATCCACAATTCTCCCACTGCTCCTCTCTTACTCTCCAGGTTTTGGTGCTTTTTAAATCCACTCCTCTCCCACTGCTCATCTCTTATTGACCAGAGTTTGGTGCTTGTTAAATCCAGTCCTCTCCCACTGCTCCTCTCTTATTCACCAGGTTTTGGTGCTTTTTATATCCGCTCCTCTCCCACTGCTCCTCATTTATTTACCAGGTTTGGGTGCTTTTTAAATCCACAACTCTCCCACTGCTCCTCTCTTATTCACCAGGTTTTAGTTCTTTTTAAATCCACTCCTCTCCCACTGCCCCTCTCTTATTCACCAGGTTTTGGTGCTTTTTAAATCCACAACTCTCCCGCTGCTCCTCTCTTATTCACCAGGTTTTGGTTCTTTAAATCCACTCCTCTCCCACTGCTCCTCTCTTATTCACCAGGTTTCGGTGCTTTTTAAATCCACTCCTCTCCCACTGCTCCTCTCTTATTCACCACGTTTTGATGCTTTTTAAATCCACTCCTCTCCCTCTGCTCCTCTCTTATTCACCAGGTTTCAATGCTTTTTAAATCCACTCCTCTCCCTCTGCTCCTCTCTTATTCACCAGGTTTTGGTGCTTTTTAAATCCTCTCCTCTCCCACTGCTCCTCTCGTATTCACCAGTTTTCGGTGCTTTTTAAATCCACCCCTCTCCCACTGCTCCTCTCTTATTCAGCAGGTTTTAGTTCTTTTTAAATCCACTCCTCTCCCACTGCTCCTCTCTTATTCACCAGGTTTTGGTGCTTTTTAAATCCACTCCTCTCCCACTGCTCCTCTCTTATTCTCCAGGTTTTGGTGCTTTTTATATCCTCTCCTCTCCCTCTGCTCCTCTCTTATTCACCAGTTTTTTGTGCTTTTTAAATCCACTCCTCTCCCACTGCTCCTCTCTTGTTCACCAGGATTTGGTGCTTTTTAAATCCACTCCTCTCCCACTGCTCCTCTCTTATTCACCAGGTTTTTGTCCTTCTTAAATCCACTCCTCTCCCTCTGCTCCTCTCTTATTCACCAGGTTTTGGTTCTATTTAAATCCACTTTCCTCCCGCTGTTCCTCTCTTATTCACCATGTTTTGTTTCTATTTAAATCCACTCCTCTCCAGCACTGCTCCTGTCTTATTCACCAGGTTTTGGTTCTTTTTAAATCCACTCTTCTCCCGCTGTTCCTCTCTTATTCACCAGGTTTTGGTTCTTTTTTAATCCACTCCTCTCCCACTGCTCCTATCTTATTCAAAAGGTGTTGGTGCTTTTAAAATCCGCCCCTCTCCCACTGCTCCTCTCTTATTCACCAGGTTTTGGAGTTTTTTAAATCCACTCCTCTCCCACTGCTCCTCTCTTATTCACCAGGTTTTGGTGCTTTTTACATCCACTCCTCTCCCACTACTCCTCTCTTATTCACCAGGTTTTGGTGCTTTTTAAATCCTCTCCTCTCCCACTGCTCCTCTCTTATTCACCAGGGTTTGGTGCTTTTTAAATCCTGTCCTCTCCCAATGCTCCTCTCGTATTCACCAGGTTTCGGTGCTTTTTGAACCACTCCTCTCCCGCTGCTCCTCTCTTAGTCACAAGGTTTTGGTTCCATTTAAATCCACTCCTCATCCGCACTGCTCCTCTCTTATTCACCAGGTTTTGGTTCTTTCTAAATCCACTCTTCTCCCGCTGTTCCTCTCTTATTCAACAGGTTTTGGTTCTATTTAAATCCACTCCTCTCCCGCTGTTCCTCTCTTATTCACCAGGTTTTGGTGCTTTTAAAATCCGCCCCTCACACACGGCTCCACTCTTTTACACCAGGTTTTGGTGCTTTTTAAATCCACTCCTCTCCCACTGCTCCTCTCTTATTCCCCAGGTTTTTGGTGCTTTTTAAATCCACTCCTCTCCCACTGCTTCTCTCTTAGTCACCAGGTTTTGGTTCATTTTAAATCCACTCCTCTCCCACTGTTCCTCTCTTCGTCATCAGGTTTTGGATCATTTTAAATCCACTCCTCTCCCGCTGTTCCTCTCTTATTCAACAGGTTTTGATTCTGTTTAAATCCACTCCTCTCCCGTTGCTCCTTTCCTATTCACCAGGTTTTGCTTCTTTTTAAATCCACCCCTCTCCCACTGCTCCGTTCTTAATCACCAGGTTTCGGTGCTTTGTAAATCCACTCCTCTCCCACTTCTCCTCTCTTAGTTACCAGATTTTGGTGCTTTTTAAATCCACAACTCTCCATTGCTCCTCTCTTATTCACCAGGTTTTGTTGCTTTTTAAATCCACAACTCTCCCATTGCTCCTCTCTTATTCACCAGGTTTTGGTGCTTTAAATCCACTCCTCTCCCACTGCTCCTCTCTTATTCATCAGGTTTCGGTGCTTTTTAAATCCACTCCTCTCCCACTGCTCCTCTCTTATTCACCACGTTTTGATGCTTTTTAAATCCACTCCTCTCCCGCTGCTCCTCTCTTATTCACCAGGTTTTTGTTCTTTTTAAATCCACTCTTCTCCCGCTGTTCCTCTCTTATTCACCAGGTTTTGGTTCTATTTAAATCCACTTTTCTCCCGCTGTTCCTCTCTTATTCACCAGGTTTTGTTTCTATTTAAATCCATTCCTCTCCCGCTGTTCCTCTCTTATTCACCAGGTTTTGGTTCTTTTTTAATCCACTCCTCTCCAACTGCTCCTCTCTTCTTCACCAGGTTTCTGTGCTTCTCAAATCCACTCCTCTCCCACTGCTCCTCTCTTATTCACCAGGTTTCTGTGCTTCTCAAATCCACTCCTCTCCCACTGCTCCTCTCTTATTCACCAGGTTTCTGTGCTTCTCAAATCTACTCCTCTCCCACTGCTCCTCTCTTATTCACCAGGTTTCTGTGCTTTTTAAATCCACTCCTCTCCCACTGCTCCTCTCTTATTCATCAGGTTTTTATGCTTTTTAAATCCACTCCTCTCCCTCTGCTCCTCTCTTATTCACCAGGTTTTGTGCTTTTTAAATCCACTCCTCTCCCTCTGCTCCTCTCTTATTCACCAGGTTTTGGTGCTTTTTAAATCCTCTCCTCTCCCACTGCTCCTCTCGTATTCACCAGGTTTCGGTGCTTTTTAAATCCACCCCTCTCCCACTGTTCCTCTCTTATTCACCATGTTTTGTTTCTATTTAAATCCACTCCTCTCCCGCACTGCTCCTGTCTTATTCACCAGGTTTTGGTTCTTTGTAAATCCACTCTTCTCCCGCTGTTCCTCTCTTATTCACCAGGTTTTGGTTCTTTTTTAATCCACTCCTCTCCCACTGCTCCTCTCTTATTCACCAGGTTTTGGTGCTTTTAAAATCCGCCCCTCTCCCACTGCTCCTCTCTTATTCACCAGGTTTTGGTTCTTTTTTAATCCTCTCCTCTCCCACTGCTACTCTCTTCTTCACCAGGTTTCTGTGCATCTCAAATCCACTCCTCTCCCACTGCTCCTCTTTTATTCACCAGGTTTTGGTGCTTGTTATATCCACAACTCTCCCACTGCTCCTCTCTTATTCACCAGGTTTCTGTGCTTCTCAAATCCACTCCTCTCCCACTGCTCCTCTCTTATTCACCAGGTTTCGGTGCTTTTTAAATCCACTCCTCTCCCACTGCTCCTTTCTTAATCACCAGGTTTCTGTGCTTCTCAAATCCACTCCTCTCCCGCTCCACCTCTCGTATTAACCAGGTTTTGGTGCTTTTTAAATCCACAACTCTCCCACTGCTCCTCTCTTATTCACCAGGTTTTGTTGCTTTTTAAATCCACAATTCTCCCACTGCTCCTCTCTTACTCTCCAGGTTTTGGTGCTTTTTAAATCCACTCCTCTCCCACTGCTCATCTCTTATTGACCAGAGTTTGGTGCTTGTTAAATCCAGTCCTCTCCCACTGCTCCTCTCTTATTCACCAGGTTTTGGTGCTTTTTATATCCGCTCCTCTCCCACTGCTCCTCATTTATTTACCAGGTTTGGGTGCTTTTTAAATCCACAACTCTCCCACTGCTCCTCTCTTATTCACCAGGTTTTAGTTCTTTTTAAATCCACTCCTCTCCCACTGCCCCTCTCTTATTCACCAGGTTTTGGTGCTTTTTAAATCCACAACTCTCCCACTGCTCCTCTCTTATTCACCAGATTTTGGTTCTTTAAATCCACTCCTCTCCCACTGCTCCTCTCTTATTCACCAGGTTTCGGTGCTTTTTAAATCCACTCCTCTCCCACTGCTCCTCTCTTATTCACCACGTTTTGATGCTTTTTAAATCCACTCCTCTCCCTCTGCTCCTCTCTTATTCACCAGGTTTCAATGCTTTTTAAATCCACTCCTCTCCCTCTGCTCCTCTCTTATTCACCAGGTTTTGGTGCTTTTTAAATCCTCTCCTCTCCCACTGCTCCTCTCGTATTCACCAGGTTTCGGTGCTTTTTAAATCCACCCCTCTCCCACTGCTCCTCTCTTATTCAGCAGGTTTTAGTTCTTTTTAAATCCACTCCTCTCCCACTGCTCCTCTCTTATTCACCAGGTTTTGGTGCTTTTTAAATCCACTCCTCTCCCACTGCTCCTCTCTTATTCTCCAGGTTTTGGTGCTTTTTATATCCTCTCCTCTCCCTCTGCTCCTCTCTTATTCACCAGTTTTTTGTGCTTTTTAAATCCACTCCTCTCCCACTGCTCCTCTCTTGTTCACCAGGATTTGGTGCTTTTTAAATCCACTCCTCTCCCACTGCTCCTCTCTTATTCACCAGGTTTTTGTCCTTCTTAAATCCACTCCTCTCCCTCTGCTCCTCTCTTATTCACCAGGTTTTGGTTCTATTTAAATCCACTTTCCTCCCGCTGTTCCTCTCTTATTCACCATGTTTTGTTTCTATTTAAATCCACTCCTCTCCAGCACTGCTCCTGTCTTATTCACCAGGTTTTGGTTCTTTTTAAATCCACTCTTCTCCCGCTGTTCCTCTCTTATTCACCAGGTTTTGGTTCTTTTTTAATCCACTCCTCTCCCACTGCTCCTATCTTATTCAAAAGGTGTTGGTGCTTTTAAAATCCGCCCCTCTCCCACTGCTCCTCTCTTATTCACCAGGTTTTGGAGTTTTTTAAATCCACTCCTCTCCCACTGCTCCTCTCTTATTCACCAGGTTTTGGTGCTTTTTACATCCACTCCTCTCCCACTACTCCTCTCTTATTCACCAGGTTTTGGTGCTTTTTAAATCCTCTCCTCTCCCACTGCTCCTCTCTTATTCACCAGGTTTTGGTGCTTTTTAAATCCTGTCCTCTCCCAATGCTCCTCTCGTATTCACCAGGTTTCGGTGCTTTTTGAACCACTCCTCTCCCGCTGCTCCTCTCTTAGTCACAAGGTTTTGGTTCCATTTAAATCCACTCCTCATCCGCACTGCTCCTCTCTTATTCACCAGGTTTTGGTTCTTTCTAAATCCACTCTTCTCCCGCTGTTCCTCTCTTATTCAACAGGTTTTGGTTCTATTTAAATCCACTCCTCTCCCGCTGTTCCTCTCTTATTCACCAGGTTTTGGTGCTTTTAAAATCCGCCCCTCACACACGGCTCCACTCTTTTACACCAGGTTTTGGTGCTTTTTAAATCCACTCCTCTCCCACTGCTCCTCTCTTATTCCCCAGGTTTTTGGTGCTTTTTAAATCCACTCCTCTCCCACTGCTTCTCTCTTAGTCACCAGGTTTTGGTTCATTTTAAATCCACTCCTCTCCCACTGTTCCTCTCTTCGTCATCAGGTTTTGGATCATTTTAAATCCACTCCTCTCCCGCTGTTCCTCTCTTATTCAACAGGTTTTGATTCTGTTTAAATCCACTCCTCTCCCGTTGCTCCTTTCCTATTCACCAGGTTTTGCTTCTTTTTAAATCCACCCCTCTCCCACTGCTCCGTTCTTAATCACCAGGTTTCGGTGCTTTGTAAATCCACTCCTCTCCCACTTCTCCTCTCTTAGTTACCAGATTTTGGTGCTTTTTAAATCCACAACTCTCCCATTGCTCCTCTCTTATTCACCAGGTTTTGTTGCTTTTTAAATCCACAACTCTCCCACTGCTCCTCTTTTATTCACCAGGTTTTGTTGCTTTATAAATCCACAACTCTCCCATTGCTCCTCTCCTATTCATCAGGTTTTGGTGCATTTTAAATCCACAACTCTCCCACTGCTCCTCTCTTATTCACCAGGTTTTGGTGCTTGTTATATCCACAACTCTCCCACTGCTCCTCTCTTATTCACCAGGTTTTGATGCTTTTTAAATCCACTCCTCTCCCTCTGCTCCTCTCTTATTCACCAGATTTTGGTGCTTTTTAAATCCTCTCCTCTCCCACTGCTCCTCTCGTATTCACCAGGTTTCGGTGCTTTTTCATCCACTCCTCTCCCACTGCTCCTCTCTTATTCGCCAGGTTTTGGTACTTTTTAAATCCTCTCCTCTCCCACTGCTCCTCTCTTATTCTCCAGGTTTTGGTGCTTTTTAAATCCACCCCTCTCCCACTGCTCCTCTCTTATTCACCAGGTTTTGGTTCTTTTTAACTCCCCTCCTTTCCCACTGCTCCTCTCTTATTCACCAATTTTCTGTGCTGTGTAAATCAACTCCTCTCCCACTGCACCTCTCTTCTTCACCAGGTTTTGGTGTTTTTAAAATCCACTCCTCTCCCACTGCTCCTTTCTTCATCACCAGGTTTCGGTGCTTTTTAAATCCACTCCTCTCCCGCTTCACCACTCGTATTCACCAGGTTTTGGTGCTTTTTTAATCCTCACCTCTCCCACTGCTCCTCGTTTATTTACCAGGTTTGGGTGCTTTTTAAATCCACAACTCTCCCACTGCTCCTCTTTTATTCACCAGGTTTTGGTGCTTTAAATCTACTCCTCTCCCACTGCTGCTCTCTTATTCACAAGGTTTCGGTGCTTTTTAAATCCACTCCTCTCCCACTGCTCCTCTCTTATTCACCACGTTTTGATGCTTTTTAAATCCACTCCTCTCCCACTGCTCCTCTCTTATTCACCAGGTTTTTATGCTTTTTAAATCCACTCCTCTCCCTCTGCTCCTCTCTTATTCACCAGGTTTTGTGCTTTTTAAATCCACTCCTCTCCCTCTGCTCCTCTCTTATTCACCAGGTTTTTATGCTTTTTAAATCCACTCCTCTCCCTCTGCTCCTCTCTTATTCACCAGGTTTTGTGCTTTTTAAATCCACTCCTCTCCCACTTCTCCTCTCGTATTCACCAGGTTTCGGTGCTTTTTAAATCCACCCCTCTCCCACCGTTCCTCTCTTATTCACCATGTTTTGTTTCTATTTAAATCCACTCCTCTCCCGCACTGCTCCTGTCTTATTCACCAGGTTTTGGTTCTTTGTAAATCCACTCTTCTCCCGCTGTTCCTCTCTTATTCACCAGGTTTTGGTTCTTTTTTAATCCACTCCTCTCCCACTGCTCCTCTCTTATTCACCAGGTTTTGGTGCTTTTAAAATCCGCCCCTCTCCCACTGCACCTCTCTTATTCACCAGGTTTTGGTTCTTTTTTAATCCACTCCTCTCCCACTGCTACTCTCTTCTTCACCAGGTTTCTGTGCATCTCAAATCCACTCCTCTCCCACTGCTCCTCTTTTATTCACCAGGTTTTGGTGCTTGTTATATCCACAACTCTCCCACTTCTCCTCTCTTATTCTCCAGGATTTGGTGCTTTTTAAATCCACAGCTCTCCCACTGCTCCTCTCTTATTCACCAGGTTTTGGAGTTTTTTAAATCCACTCCTCTCCCGCTGCTCCTCTCTTATTCACCAGGTTTTGGTGCTTTTTAAATCCTCTCCTCTCCCAATGCTCCTCTCGTATTCACCAGGTTTCGGTGCTTTTTGAACCACTCCTCTCCCGCTGCTCCTCACTTAGTCACCAGGTTTTGGTTCTATTTAAATCCACTCCTCATCCGCACTGCTCCTCTCTTATTCACCAGGTTTTGGTTCTTTTTAAATCCACTCTTCTCCCGCTGTTCCTCTCTTATCCAACAGGTTTTGGTTCTATTTATATCCACTCCTCTCCCGCTGTTCCTCTCTTATTCACCAGGTTTTGGTGCTGTTAAAATCCGCCCCTCACACACGGCTCCACTCTTTTACACCAGGATTTGATGCGTTTTAAATCCACTCCTCTCCCGCTGTTCCTCTCTTTTTCAACAGGTTTTGGTTCTGTTTAAATCCATCCCTCTCCCGCTGCTCCTCTCCTATTCACCAGGTTTTGCTTCTTTTTAAATCCACCCCTCTCCCACTGCTCCTTTCTTAATCACCAGGTTTCGGTGCTTTATAAATCCACATCTCTCCCACTTCTCCTCTCTTAGTTACCAGATTTTGGTGCTTTTTAAATCCACAACTCTCCCACTGCTCCTCTCTTATCCACCAGGTTTTGCTGCTTTTTAAATCCACAATTCTCCCACTGCTCCTCTCTTATTCTCCAGCTTTTGGTGCTTTTTAATTCCACAACTCTCCCACTGCTCCTCTCTTATTCACCAGGTTTTGGTACTTTAAATCCACTCCTCTCCCACTGCTCCTCTCTTATTCACCAGGTTTTGGTGCTTTTTAACTCCCCTCCTTTCCCACTGCTCCTCTCTTATTCACCAATTTTCTGTGCTGTGTAAATCAACTCCTCTCCCACTGCACCTCTCTTCTTCACCAGGTTTTGGTGTTTTTAAAATCCACTCCTCTCCCACTGCTCCTTTCTTCATCACCAGGTTTCGGTGCTTTTTAAATCCACTCCTCTCCCACTTCATCACTCGTATTCACCAGGTTTTGGTGCTTTTTTAATCCTCACCTCTCCCACTGCTCCTCATTTATTTACCAGGTTTGGGTGCTTTTTAAATCCACAACTCTCCCACTGCTCCTCTCTTATTCACCAGGTTTTAGTTCTTTTTAAATCCACTCCTCTCCCACTGCTCCTCTCTTATTCACCAGGTTTTGGTGCTTTTTAAATCCACAACTCTCCCACTGCTCCTCTCTTATTCACCAGGCTTTGGTTCTTTAAATCCACTCCTCTCCCACTGCTCCTCTCTTATTCACCAGGTTTCGGTGCTTTTTACATCCACTCCTCTCCCACTGCTCCTCTCTTATTCACCAGGTTTTGATGCTTTTTAAATCCACTCCTCTCCCACTGCTCCTTTCTTCATCACCAGGTTTCGGTGCTTTTTAAATCCACTCCTCTCCCGCTTCACCACTCGTATTCACCAGGTTTTGGTGCTTTTTTAATCCTCACCTCTCCCACTGCTCCTCATTTATTTACCAGGTTTGGGTGCTTTTTAAATCCACAACTTTCCCACTGCTCCTCTCTTATTCACCAGGTTTTAGTTCTTTTTAAATCCACTCCTCTCCCACTGCTCCTCTCTTATTCACCAGGTTTTGGTGCTTTTTAAATCCACAACTCTCCCACTGCTCCTCTGTTATTCACCAGGTTTTGGTTCTTTAAATCCACTCCTCTCCCACTGCTCCTCTCTTATTCACCAGGTTTCGGTGCTTTTTACATCCACTCCTCTCCCACTGCTCCTCTCTTATTCACCACGTTTTGATGCTTTTTAAATCCACTCCTCTCCCACTGCTCCTCTCTTATTCATCAGGTTTTTATGCTTTTTAAATCCACTCCTCTCCCTCTGCTCCTCTCTTATTCACCAGGTTTCAATGCTTTTTAAATCCACTCCTCTCCCTCTGCTCCTCTCTTATTCACCAGGTTTTGGTGCTTTTTAAATCCTCTCCTCTCCCACTGCTCCTCTCGTATTCACCAGGTTTCGGTGCTTTTTAAATCCACCCCTCTCCCACTGCTCCTCTCTTATTCACCAGGTTTTAGTTCTTTTTAAATCCACTCCTCTCCCACTGCTCCTCTCTTATTCACCAGGTTTTGGTGCTTTTTAAATCCACTCCTCTCCCACTGCTCCTCTCTTATTCACCAGGTTTTGGTGCTTTTTAAATCCTCTCCTCTCCCACTGCTCCTCTCGTATTCACCAGGTTTCGGTGCTTTTTAAATCCACCCCTCTCCCACTGCTCCTCTCTTATTCACCAGGTTTTAGTTCTTTTTAAATCCACTCCTCTCCCACTGCTCCTCTCTTATTCACCAGGTTTTGGTGCTTTAAATCCACTCCTCTCCCACTGCTCCTCTCTTATTCATCAGGTTTCGGTGCTTTTTAAATCCACTCCTCTCCCACTGCTCCTCTCTTATTCACCACGTTTTGATGCTTTTTAAATCCACTCCTCTCCCGCTGCTCCTCTCTTATTCACCAGGTTTTTGTTCTTTTTAAATCCACTCTTCTCCCGCTGTTCCTCTCTTATTCACCAGGTTTTGGTTCTATTTAAATCCACTTTTCTCCCGCTGTTCCTCTCTTATTCACCAGGTTTTGTTTCTATTTAAATCCATTCCTCTCCCGCTGTTCCTCTCTTATTCACCAGGTTTTGGTTCTTTTTTAATCCACTCCTCTCCAACTGCTCCTCTCTTCTTCACCAGGTTTCTGTGCTTCTCAAATCCACTCCTCTCCCACTGCTCCTCTCTTATTCACCAGGTTTCTGTGCTTCTCAAATCCACTCCTCTCCCACTGCTCCTCTCTTATTCACCAGGTTTCTGTGCTTCTCAAATCTACTCCTCTCCCACTGCTCCTCTCTTATTCACCAGGTTTTTATGCTTTTTAAATCCACTCCTCTCCCTCTGCTCCTCTCTTATTCACCAGGTTTTGTGCTTTTTAAATCCACTCCTCTCCCTCTGCTCCTCTCTTATTCACCAGGTTTTGGTGCTTTTTAAATCCTCTCCTCTCCCACTGCTCCTCTCGTATTCACCAGGTTTCGGTGCTTTTTAAATCCACCCCTCTCCCACTGTTCCTCTCTTATTCACCATGTTTTGTTTCTATTTAAATCCACTCCTCTCCCGCACTGCTCCTGTCTTATTCACCAGGTTTTGGTTCTTTGTAAATCCACTCTTCTCCCGCTGTTCCTCTCTTATTCACCAGGTTTTGGTTCTTTTTTAATCCACTCCTCTCCCACTGCTCCTCTCTTATTCACCAGGTTTTGGTGCTTTTAAAATCCGCCCCTCTCCCACTGCTCCTCTCTTATTCACCAGGTTTTGGTTCTTTTTTAATCCTCTCCTCTCCCACTGCTACTCTCTTCTTCACCAGGTTTCTGTGCATCTCAAATCCACTCCTCTCCCACTGCTCCTCTTTTATTCACCAGGTTTTGGTGCTTGTTATATCCACAACTCTCCCACTGCTCCTCTCTTATTCATCAGGTTTCTGTGCTTCTCAAATCCACTCCTCTCCCACTGCTCCTCTCTTATTCACCAGGTTTCGGTGCTTTTTAAATCCACTCCTCTCCCACTGCTCCTTTCTTAATCACCAGGTTTCTGTGCTTCTCAAATCCACTCCTCTCCCGCTCCACCTCTCGTATTAACCAGGTTTTGGTGCTTTTTAAATCCACAACTCTCCCACTGCTCCTCTCTTATTCACCAGGTTTTGTTGCTTTTTAAATCCACAATTCTCCCACTGCTCCTCTCTTACTCTCCAGGTTTTGGTGCTTTTTAAATCCACTCCTCTCCCACTGCTCATCTCTTATTGACCAGAGTTTGGTGCTTGTTAAATCCAGTCCTCTCCCACTGCTCCTCTCTTATTCACCAGGTTTTGGTGCTTTTTATATCCGCTCCTCTCCCACTGCTCCTCATTTATTTACCAGGTTTGGGTGCTTTTTAAATCCACAACTCTCCCACTGCTCCTCTCTTATTCACCAGGTTTTAGTTCTTTTTAAATCCACTCCTCTCCCACTGCCCCTCTCTTATTCACCAGGTTTTGGTGCTTTTTAAATCCACAACTCTCCCACTGCTCCTCTCTTATTCACCAGGTTTTGGTTCTTTAAATCCACTCCTCTCCCACTGCTCCTCTCTTATTCACCAGGTTTCGGTGCTTTTTAAATCCACTCCTCTCCCACTGCTCCTCTCTTATTCACCACGTTTTGATGCTTTTTAAATCCACTCCTCTCCCTCTGCTCCTCTCTTATTCACCAGGTTTCAATGCTTTTTAAATCCACTCCTCTCCCTCTGCTCCTCTCTTATTCACCAGGTTTTGGTGCTTTTTAAATCCTCTCCTCTCCCACTGCTCCTCTCGTATTCACCAGGTTTCGGTGCTTTTTAAATCCACCCCTCTCCCACTGCTCCTCTCTTATTCAGCAGGTTTTAGTTCTTTTTAAATCCACTCCTCTCCCACTGCTCCTCTCTTATTCACCAGGTTTTGGTGCTTTTTAAATCCACTCCTCTCCCACTGCTCCTCTCTTATTCTCCAGGTTTTGGTGCTTTTTAAATCCTCTCCTCTCCCACTGCTCCTCTCGTATTCACCAGGTTTCGGTGCTTTTTAAATCCACCCCTCTCCCACTGCTCCTCTCTTATTCACCAGGTTTTAGTTCTTTTTAAATCCACTCCTCTCCCACTGCTCCTCTCTTATTCACCAGGTTTTGGTGCTTTAAATCCACTCCTCTCCCACTGCTCCTCTCTTATTCATCAGGTTTCGGTGCTTTTTAAATCCACTCCTCTCCCACTGCTCCTCTCTTATTCACCACGTTTTGATGCTTTTTAAATCCACTCCTCTCCCACTGCTCCTCTCTTATTCACCAGGTTTTTGTTCTTTTTAAAGCCACTCTTCTCCCGCTGTTCCTCTCTTATTCACCAGGTTTTGGTTCTATTTAAATCCACTTTTCTCCCGCTGTTCCTCTCTTATTCACCAGGTTTTGTTTCTATTTAAATCCATTCCTCTCCCGCTGTTCCTCTCTTATTCACCAGGTTTTGGTTCTTTTTTAATCCACTCCTCTCCAACTGCTCCTCTCTTCTTCACCAGGTTTCTGTTCTTCTCAAATCCACTCCTCTCCCACTGCTCCTCTCTTATTCACCAGGTTTCTGTGCTTCTCAAATCCACTCCTCTCCCACTGCTCCTCTCTTATTCACCAGGTTTCTGTGCTTCTCAAATCCACTCCTCTCCCACTGCTCCTCTCTTATTCACCAGGTTTCGGTGCTTTTTAAATCCACTCCTCTCCCACTGCTCCTTTCTTAATCACCAGGTTTCTGTGCTTCTCAAATCCACTCCTCTCCCGCTCCACCTCTCGTATTAACCAGGTTTTGGTGCTTTTTAAATCCACAACTCTCCCACTGCTCCTCTCTTATTCACCAGGTTTTGTTGCTTTTTAAATCCACAATTCTCCCACTGCTCCTCTCTTACTCTCCAGGTTTTGGTGCTTTTTAAATCCACTCCTCTCCCACTGCTCCTCTCTTATTGACCAGAGTTTGGTGCTTGTTAAATCCAGTCCTCTCCCACTGCTCCTCTCTTATTCACCAGGTTTTGGTGCTTTTTAAATCCTCTCCTCTCCCACTGCTCCTCTCTTATTCACCAGGTTTCGGTGCTTTTTGAACCACTCCTCTCCTGCTGCACCTCTCGTATTCACCAGGTTTTTGTTCTTTTTAAATCCTCTCTTCTCCCGCTGCTCCTCTCTTCATCACCAGGTTTTGGTTCATTTTAAATCCACTCCTCTCCCGCTGTTCCTCTCTTATTCACCAGGTTTTGGTTCTATTTAAATCCATTCCTCTCCCACTGCTCCTCTCCTATTCACCAGGTTTTGCTTCTTTTTAAATCCACCCCTCTCCCACTGCTCCTCTCTTATTCACCAGGTCTTGGTGTTTTTTATATCCACTCCTCTCCCACTGCTCCTCTCTTATTCACCAGGTTTCTGTGCTTTTTACATCCACTCCTCTCCCAATGCTCCTCTCTTATTCACCAGGTTTTGGTGCTTTTTAAATCCACTCCTCTCCCACTGCTCCTCTCTTATTCACCAGGTTTCGGTGCTTTTTAAATCCACTCCTCTCCCACTGCTCCTCTCTTATTCACCAGGTTTCGGTGCTTTTTAAATCCACTCCTCTCCCACTGCTCCTCTCTTATTCACCAGGTTTCGGTGCTTTTTAAATCCACTCCTGTCCCACTGCTCCTCTCTTATTCACCAGGTTTTGGTAATTTTAAATCCTCTCCTGTCGCACTGCTCTCTCTTATTCACCAGGTTTTGGTGCTTTTTAAATCCTCTCCTCTCCCAATGCTCCTCTCGTATTCACCAGTTTTCTGTGCTTTTTACATCCACTCCTCTCCTGCTGCCCCTTTCGTATTCACCATGTTTCGGTGCTTTTTAAATCCACTCCTCTCCTGCTGCACCTCTCGTATTCACCAGATTTCTGTGCTTCTTACAGCCACTCCTCTCCTGCTGCACCTCTCGTATTCACCAGGTTTCTGTGCTTCTTACATCCACTCCTCTCCTACTGCACCTCTCGCATTCACCAGGTTTCGGTGCTTTTTAAAACCACAGCTCTGCCACTGCTCCTCTCTTATTCACCAGGTTTTGCTGCTTTTTAAATCCGCTCCTCCCCCACTGCTCCTCGCTTATTCACCAGGATTCTGCAGATCTCCTCTAAGTTCAAATGAATTCTCCTTTGATTGCTTGAGATAAATACTCATATAAATTTAATTTTGCGAGTGTATTTTTATTTCTTATGCCCAGACTTGATGGTATTGCGTGGAGTTTTGCATTAATGCCGGAAATGCTGCAGCTATCTCTCCTTCGCCAGCTCTTTGTTTCAGAAGATAACAAATAAGCAAAGTTTTTGAGAAGGCAAAGTCTTTAACCCAAATTGTGACAATTCCGTGACATTTGATGCCTGCAGATAAGTTCTGTAATTCATAAAGCTGCTGGATCTCTTGCTGTGGTATCTGTTCTCATGTGACCCTGTAAACTATTGGCTCCTGTTTTTTAAATAATAGCACTAAGTATCCATTATATCTCTGCCCGAAAACCCAATGTGTTAATTTGTACAATTTTATTTGTCAGTTTAGAAATTGAAAGTCTGATAATATTCAATATATAAATTTTATTCTCAGCAATGCATATGTTGTATGGTGAATCAAATACAAACAACAGTTGCTGCGGGTTCATTTCTTTGCTTGTTCCCAAAGGGGGCAGAGCAAAACATTTTCAGATGTGTCACTTTATGTAACTTCTTCCGAAAATATCTCGATTGAAAAACTTCATCTGGCCTACCTTATCTTGAATGAACTTTATAACATCCTTGTATTTCTCCTCGAAGACCCGTTTATGATCTTTAACAACATGAATTCATTTATTCTCTTTAGATATTTTCTTATAAGTGCCTTTGATCAGTGGTGGGTCCATTAATTTCTCCACATTCGCCAAAAGGGTTTTCCCTCCCAACCCTCAAACTCACCACAGCATCTCTCAAACTTTTCCCAATTTGTACCAACCCCTGTCAGCTTTCTGAACACACAGCAAAAAAACATCAGCACCTTCCACTGGCCACAAACCTTCCCATTCCTGAGCCAAATCCCAATTTGATGCATTGTCTGTAAAATCCCATCTCCATTCCCCATCGGCACTGCGCCCATACACAGCCCTTCCAGTAGATCTGGTGCTGACTTTATTCACTTTCTGTATCAATTTCCCAATACATTATTAATAATTGTATTTTAAATATTTCACGGTGACAAAGCACTGCCCAGGTCAATGAATCAGTTTTCACTGTTCGATGCAGCAACAAAGCTGGAAATTTCAGCCCAGATCCTGTCAAACTGCTGCTTTGTCTCCAGGTCTGATCAGTAATTTCTCTGCTTCCTTTTCTCTCTCTTCCAGTTAACTTGGTGGCGATTGTGATCCTGTCCCGAGGAAAGTGTGGTCTCTCCAAATGTATCAGTGTCTACCTGGTGGGAATGGCAGTGTCTGATCTCCTGGTCGTTATCACTGATCCCATATTGTACTGGATTGTTTTAATTTATTTCCTAGATTCATTCCTGAACTTTACTGCCGTGTGCTCTCTCAGTGAGGTTCTGCATTCTGCAGCCACAGTTATTTCTGTCTGGCTCACGTTCACTTTCACCTTTGATCGATTTGTGACCATTTGTTGTGAGAAGCTGAAAACAAAATATTGCACCAAGAAAACAGCGGCTGTGGTTGCAGGAACAGTATGTGTACTGGGATGTTTACAGTCTGTCCCAATTTACTTTGTACAGAAACCAAGGTACATTATTGATAATGTTCCCATGGGTTGTGTCGGTAACCGAGCTTCTTTTCTTCCCCCACATGGGGGCATTTGAATTGCTTTATTATATTTTAACCCCTTGTGTCCCGGTCTTGCTGATTTTGCTGTTCAATATTCTGATAGTCAGACGTATTTTATTCTCCAGTAAAGTCCGCAGGGGATTCCGGCGCCACGGCAATGGAGAGAATCACAAAGACCCAGAGATGGAGAATCGGAGAACATCAATTATTTTACTCTTCACTATATTCGGCAGTTTTATATTGTTTTGGGTGACTCGAGTTGTGTTTGTCATTTATGGGATATAAATTTTCAGATATTCATTATTATTCCTCCTACACTGACCCTGTCTATATCACATAAGGAACATCAAAGATGCTGCAGCTTCTCAGTTCCTGCATCAACACGCTGTGACCCAGAGTAAATTCAGAGAGGAGCTGAAGAAGGCGGTGAAATACACGCTCAATCTCATTGTTAAATTAGTGAAATCAGAGAAAGAGATAAACGCTGGAACTAAATCCCATTTCATATTCCATTCACTACACTCCCCACAGGACAGAAAGTATATTTTATATTCGCAGCACTGAGCACTGAAATTATTTTCAATCTGATTCTGATATATTTTGTTGAGAATCTGAGCTATTGAGGTTGGACTTGCTCTGCCCCCTCTCACCATCTCCATCTGCTGGTGTCCCTGTCTCACTGCAGTTACGGTTCTCTCTCACCATCTCCATTTGCTGGTGTCCCTGTCTCAAAGCAGTTACTGCTCCCCCTCTCACCATCTCCATCTGCTGGAGTCCCTCTCTCACTGCAGTTACTGTCCCCCCTCTCACCATCTCCATCTGCTGGTGTCCCTGTCACACTGCAGTTACTGCCCCATCTCACCATCTCCATCTGCTCGTGTCCCTGTCTCACTGCAGTTATTGCTCCCCATCTCACCATCTCCATCTGCTGTTGTCCCTGTCTCACTGCAGTTATTGCCACCCCTCACCATCTCCATCTGTTGGTGTCCCATCTGACTGCAGTTACTGCGCCCCATCTCACCATCTCCATCTGCTGGTGTCCCTGTCTCACTGCAGTTACTGCTCCCCCTCTCACCTTCTCCATCTGCTGGTGCTCCTGTCTTACTGCAGTTACTGTCCCCTCTCACCATCTCCATCTGCTGGTGTCCCCTGTCTTACTGCAGCTACTGCCCCTCTCACCATCTCCATCTGCTGGTGTCCCTGTCTCACTGCAGTTACTGCCCGCCTCTCACCATCTCCATCTGCTGGTGTCTCTTTCTCACTGCAGCCAATGGCGGCAGTCAACATCTCCATCTGCTGGTGTCCCTGTCTCACTGCAGTTACTGCCCCACCCTGTCACCATCTCCATCTGCTGGCGTCTCTGTCTCACTGCAGTTACTGTCCCCCTTTCACCATCTCCATCTGCTGGTGTCCCTGTCTCACTGCAGTTACTGTCCCCCTTTCACCATCTCCATCTGCTGGTGTCCCTGCCTCACTGCAGTTTCTGCCCACCCTCTCACCATCTCCATCTGCTGGTGTCTGCTGGGAGGAAGGTTTGGGGGCGGGGATTTTGACGGAAAATTTTAGGAGGAGATTTGTGGGGGGAATTCGTGGGGGAGTGGGTGGAAATTGCAGGGGGTGGTTATGTCGGGGCATAATTTCGTGGGGGAAAGGCTGTCTACTCCATCTTTAAAATAGGAGGGTTTTCACCAGTTGGTTCTTAGGGCCTTTAGATGGGGGCGGGGGAGGGGGTGGATGGGAAGGCCATAATATCGGGGTCTGTCCAAGGGGGGAGGCATCATTTGGAGGGGTCTCATGGGGATATTATGTAGAGGTTTGGGCACGGGTGGGGGGTGGAGGTGTGGTGGAGGGAAGCGTATTGGATGGGGTCCGTTCTCTGGGGGCTAATTGTCTGGGGTATTTTCACGGAGGTAGGTAATTCGATGGGGAACATTCACGGGTGGCGGGTGTGTGTGTGGGGGTGGGGGGAGGTAATACTGTGGATATTCATAGACGGAAGTCACTAATGTTTAAAATGGAAGGGGGTGTCATTTCTCCAGGTTTACAATGGGAGGGGATGTGGATGAGTGCGGATTTATGCAAAGGGTCAGGGAGCGAGAGAGGACAAGGCGGAGTGAGGACAAAGAGAGGGAGAAGGAGACAGAGAAGGAGGGAAAAGGAATTACTGGGAGTTGTTCAGGGGACATGGGTAATTGATGGGGAAGGGGGCTATTGTCGGGAGGGAAATTTGCAGGGGGTGAATTTGCAGAGGGGGGAATTTGCGTCGGAAATATTGCCCACGGGGCGCCAAAATTTATTGGTGGGAGTGAAAGAAATCCAGAAAGAGGGAAAAAGGCAGAGAGTGAGAGAGATCGAAAGAGAGATTGCCAGAGAGAGAGAGAGAGTGAAAAAGCCAAAGAAAGAGATGTCAGAGAAGCAGTTGAAGAGAAAGCCAAAGAGAGAGAGAGATAGTCAGAGAGAAAGAGTGAAAAAGCCAAAGAAGGAGATGTCAGAGAAACAGCTGAAGAGAAAGCCATCGAGAGAGAGATAGAGAAAGAAAAGCCAGAGAGAGAGAGAGTCAAGCAGAAAGAACCAAAGAGAGGGAAAGCAAAAGAGAAAGAGAAAACCAGAAAGAGAAAGAGAAAACCAGAGAGAGCGAGAAAGAGAAAGCTAGAGAGTAATCGATAGACAAAGCCCGAGAGAGAGAGAGAGAGAAAGTTAAAGAGGAAGAGCCAGAGAAAGAGATGGAAAGAGAGAAAGTTACAGAGGAAGAGCCAGAGAAAGAGAGAGAAAGAAAAAGCGTCAAAGAGAGAACCAGGGAAGAGAGAGAAATAGCCAACGGGCAGAGAGTGAGAATGAAATATAGAGAACGTGAGAGAGAGAAATATTTATCATTATGTGTAGCTTTTTACTCTATGCCTCCCATCCATAAAGCCTCTATAGCTTATTAACTGCTTTCTCAATCTGCCCTGTCACCTTCAACGATTTATCTCCATATACACAAAGGTGCCCGGCTCTTGCATCACCTTTAGAATTGAATCCTTTATTTTATGTTATGTTTCCTGCTTCTTCCCACTAAACTGTATCACTAAACATTTCATTGCATTAAATTTAATCTGCTGCGTGTCTCCCTATTCTGTCAATCTGTCTCGATCCTATATAAGTCTGTCACTATCCTCATTACAATGTTGTGTCATTTTTAAATGGTAACATTGTGCGCTTCACAAGTCTAGGTCAGTAATATAGACCAGAAAATCAGCAGTCCTTGTATTGACCCCTGGTAAACCCCACTACATAAGTCCTTCCAGTTAAAATAAAACTCTTCTTCACCACTACTTTCCATTTCCTGTCACTTAGTTTGATTGAATTTTTCGAGGAGGTGACTTGATGTGTAAATGAGAGTAAGGCAGCTGATGTCGTCTACATGAATTTCAGTAAGGCTTTTGATAAGGGCCCGCACGGGAGATTGGTTAAGAAGGTAAGAGCCCATGGGATTCAGGGCAATTTGGCAAATTGGATCCAAAATTGGCTTAGTGGCAGGAGGCAGAGGGTGATGGTCGAGGGTTGTTTTTGTGAGTGGCAACCTGTGACCAGTGGTGTACCGCAGGGATTAGTGCTGGGACACATGCTGTTTGTAGCGTTAATTAATAATTTAGAGGTGAATATAGGAGGTATGATCAGTAAGCTCACAGATGATGCAAAAATTGGTGGAATCGTAAATAGTGAGGAGGAAAGCCTCAGATTACTGGACGATATGGATGGGCTGGTAAGATGGGTGGAGCAGTGGAAAATTGAATTTAATCCTGAGAAGTGTGAGGTGATGCATTTTGGGAGGACTAACAAGGCATGGGAACGTACAATGGATGGTAGGAGCCTAGAATGTACAGAGGGTCTGTGGGACCTTGGTGTACTTGTCCATAGATCACTGAAGGCAGCAGCACAGGTAGATAAGGTTGTCAGGAAGGCTTATGGGATACTTGTTTTTATTAGCCGAGGCATAGAATATAAGAGCAGGGAGGTAATGATGGAGCTGTAGAAAACGCAAGTTAGGCCACAGCTGGAGTACTGTCTACAGTTCTGGTCGCCACATTATAGGAAGGATGTGATTGCACTGGAGAGGGTGCAGAGGAGATCCACCAGGATATTGCCGGGGCTTGAGCATTTCAGCTATGAAGAGAGACTGGAAAGGCGAGGATTGTTTTCCTTAGAGAAGACAAGGCTGAGGGTGGACCTGACTGAGGTGTACAAAATTATGCGGGGCATTGGTAGTATAGAGAGGAAGCAACCTTTTCCTTTAGCAGCGGGGCATGGATTTAAGGTAAGGGGCAGGAGGTTTAAAATGGATTTGAGGGAAAGAAATCACCCAGAGGGTAGTTGGAATCTGGAATACACTACCTGAAGGGGTGATAGAGGGAGTAGCCCACACAACATTTAAGAAGCATTTAGATGAGCATTTGAAAGCTGTAGCATACAAGGCTATGGGCCAAGTGCTGGAAAATGGGATTAGGATAAATAGGTGCTTGATGGCAGGCACAGATACGATGGGCCGAAGGGCCTGTTTCTGTGCTGTTTAACTCGATGACTGTATGACTCTTAGCCAGCTCCACACCCAGGCTGCGAATGTCCGTTTTATTCCCTAAGCTTCAAATTTGCTGACAAGGCTGTTATGCGACACTTTATCAAGCCTCTTTTGGATGTCCATGTCCACCACATCAACTGAATTATCCTCATCAATGATCTCTGTTCACACAAAAAATTAGTTAAACATGATTTTCCCTTACCAAATCCAGTCAGAAGCTTTTTCCCAGGGTGGAAGAGTCAGTTGCGAGGTTTGAGGTGAGAGGGGCAAAGTTTAGAGGGGTTGTGCGAGGCAAGTTTTTTACACAAAAGGTGGTGAGTGCCTGGAACTTGTTGCCGGGGGAGGTGGTGGAAGCAGATACGATAGCGACGTTTAAGAGACATCTTGACAAATACATGACTAGGATGGGAATAGAGGGATACGGTCCCCGGAAGTGCAGAAGGTGTTAGTTTCGTCAGGCATCAAGATCGGCGCAGGCTTGGAGGGCCGAATGGCCTGTTCCTGTGCTGTACTGTTCTTTGTTCTTTGTTGTCCATGTTCAGTTTGAATTCTTAATTAACCCACATTTATCCATGCAACTGTTAATTTTATCCCACAATATGGTACCTTGAAGAAAGATCCTGCCACTGATATTAAACTGACTGGCCTGTAATTACAATGCATATCATTTAGTTTTTGTTTCAATCTCTCATGGAATGTGGGCGTCACTGGCAAGGCCAGAACTTACTGCCCTTTCAAATTGCCCTGGGGGGTTGGGGGGCTAGTGGGGGGCGGGCAGTTGGGTGTGGTGGGGGGCGGGGAGTTGGGGGTGGTGGGCGGCGGGGTTGGGTGGGTGGTGGGGTGTTGGTGAGCATCCTGCTTGAACTGCTGCTGTCCATGTGGTGCAGATAAAACAAACGTGTAGTTAGGAAGAGATTTTCATGTTCTGGACCTGACATGAAGGAACAGCGTTATCATCCCAAGTCAGGATGGTGTGTGCCTTGAAGAGGAATTTACAGCTGGTGGTGTTCCCATGCATCTGCTGTCTTTGTCCTTGGCGGTGGAGGTCCACGGGTTTGAAAGGTGCTGTCGAAGGAGGCTTGGCGAGTTGTTGCAGTGCATCTTGCAGAAGGTACGTTTGATGTTTTATCGAATCTGTCCAGTTAATTGGGTCAGTTTCCATGTGTGAGGACTGAGTCCAGCCCTGAAAAGTGGATCGAAGTTCTGTGCAATTAAAGACTAGCACAGGATCACAAAAGTAATTTGAAATGAGTAAATGAATCAGCTCCTACTTCATTTCATTCTTGTTAGATAAAGAGATTCGCGCCAGCTGCTATTCCCCCAAAATTATTAAAATGATCATATTCACATTTTTATTCTTCTTTCGGAGCTGTGTGCATCGCTGACAAGGTAGCATTTATTGTCAATCCGTCAATGCCCTTGAGAAGGTAGTGGTGAGCTGCCATCTTGAACCACTGCAGTCCTCGTAACGGTGTGAAACAGCTGAGTGTCTTGCTCGGCCATTTCAGAGGGCATTTTAGAGTCAACTACATTGCTGTGGGTCTGGAGTCACATGTAGACAAGACTGGATAAGGACTGCAAATTTCCTTCCCTGAAGGACATTAGTGAATCAGATGGGTTTTTACAACAGTCGATAATGGTTTCATGATCTCTCCCATATCTGGTTTGAAATATATTGTCTAAAAAGACTTAGATTGTAAAGTGTTAATGCTGCTGTTCAGTGACTGGTATTAATTATACTCAGCTGGAAACCAAATCTCCCTGCTTCTTATTACTTACAGCAAGATAATCACAACAGATTTGCACAATTCCGCCATTAACATTTCTTATGTCACAGAATATATTTTACCATATTTTGTAAACTAATACAAGGCTCAATTCAGCAGTTTAATACCTACCAATTCAATCCTTATATTTACGAATTTTATAATGTGAGAGATTTAACCATGGCTGGGAATGTAACCTGTCCTGTAGCTTTACTCTTCTGGAGGACGTTTCGAAGGGATGTTGTGTTGGACAGTGTCAGCTCAGTATCAATAAATTGGGAGCAAAAAGAAAATTTGTACCAGATTGTCAGAGAACTCTCCCCTGCCTCACCTACCCTCCCCACCCCAATGTGGGACCATCCTTATTGTGTGGTTTGCCCCTCATTCGGACGGCTAGGCATTTACACAATGATTCTGTATAAAGTAACAGTTAAAGAGAGGAATTGAGAACACGTGAAAGATGCTGCTTACAATTGTGAGACTATGTTAGCGTATTTTTTCAGCCCTGATATTAAACTAGCACTTTCCACCCAAAAAACTGTATTTTCAATCCAACACGGTGAAGCTGATTCCTCAACTTAAACTTCACAGAGTGAGATGAACATCGTTTTGTTTTGTACTGAGCATTTAATCATAACATGCTATGAATTGATGGGAGCAAATCCAGGCCTGTAAAATACTTAGAATATATTTCATTATAATTTTACTCGAAATAATACTGTGTGAATTTTCTGTGTTCAAATGACTGGAATTGACAAGACACGGACAATTAGTTCCCAAGGAGAATGGTGTTAATTACAGTCATTTCACAACTGAAATTGACTCATTTTACTCAGGAACTATACATGTAGAATAGAAAGTGTATATGTATATATTTTTTTAAATCTAGCATTTGATAGACATTTCGATTCTTTAAAGTGAGTTTCCCAGATAGCTGACAATTATTTCTTTAACACTTTGGAAGGACAGATAATATGCGACCCGCAGTCTGATAGCAGCTAGGAAATGGGAACAACTTTTCAGTTACCGGTTTCAGATCATTTCAGTTGTAAATTGTCATGTCAGTGAATGTCTATAGAATTCGCACAGATCAATTTACACTGAAGACAGGGTCCCTGGACCAGGGAGCAGGTTAGGACTCAATTAAACTTTCTGGAACGGTATGATCCAATGATCAAGTTGTATTGGCAAAAGTGAAATGTTCAAGAACTGATCTTTGAGCAAATTGAATTTAGCTGAATGCTGCTCCTTAATGTTGTCATTTAAATAGATTCACTCTGTAAGAAACATAGATACATAGAAACATAGAAAAAGTGCAGCACAGAAGGAGGCCATTCAGCCCATCATGTCAGCGCTGACCGAATAAACTAGCCACCCAAATTAATCTCACATTCCAACACATGTTCCATAGTCCTGCAGGTTACAGCAGTTCAGGGACATGTCCAGGTACATTTTAAATGAGTTGAGGGTTTCTGCCTCCACCACCGTTCCTGTCAGTGAATTCCAGAAACCCACCACCCTCTGGGTGAAAAGGTTTCACCTCTTGTCCCCTCTAATCCTTCTACCAATCACCTTAAATCTGTGTTGCCTGGTAACTGACCTCTTTGCCAGGAGAAACATGTCCTTCCTGTCCACTCTATCTAGGCCCTTCATAATTTTGTACAGCTCAATCAAATCACCCGTCAGCTTCCTCAGTTCCAAGGGAAACAATCCTAGCCTATCCAATCTTTCCTCATAACGGCAACTTTAAAGGCCTGGCAACATTCTTCTAAATTTCCTCTGTTCTCTCTCCAGAGCAATTATGTCCCTTCTGTAATGTGGTGACCAGAACTGCACATAATACACCAGCTGTGGCCTAACCAGCGCGCTGTGTAGCTCCAGCATGATATCGCTACTTCTGTACTCTATACCAATCCAAATATATCACTGACCTCACTTTTATTGTAAATATCATCCAGATATATCATTAACCTCACTTGTACTGCAATTACCATCCAGATATATCATTGACTTCACATTTACTCGAAATACCATCTAGATGCATCACTGACCTCACTTGTAAATACCATCCAGATATATCATTGGCCACAAATGTATTGTAAATAAAATGTTGATATTTCGCTGAGCTCACTTTTACTTAAATACCAATCTAGATGTATCATCAACCTCACCTTTACGGTAAATACCCACCCTGATAGATCACAAACCTGACTTATAATGCATATACCTATTCATACATATCATGGACCTCAGTTTTATTTCAAATACCCGTCCATATATATCACTGGCCACATTTCTACTGTTACCTCCCATCTAGATATATCACTGACCTCACTTCAACTGTAAATACCCATCAGATATATGACGGATCTCACTTGTGCTGGAACTATACATCCAGCTTTTCCTGTGACCTCACTTTTACAGTAAATACACAACGATCAATATCACTGATCTCACTTTTTCTGTTTCTGGTCGGCCAGATATATGACGCATCGCTATTATACTGTTATTAATCATCCATATGCAGTACAGGCATCAAAGGTGCTGCCATTCCCCTTTCAGTTATATCACTGACTTTAATTTACAGTTACTACCCAGCCAGGTATATCAACCCTCTCGTTTGTACTGTCATTAGTCATCCCATGCATGTTTCATGTCGTCGCTGCCTCAGAAAAAAATCCTCTATTTCAGTGTACCTTAATTATTTTTATTCTTTCACTGGATGTGAGCGCCGCTGGCTAGACCTGCAATTATTGTCCATCTCTAATTTCCCTTGAGAAGGTGATGATGAGAACTGCAGCCCATGAGGGGGATGTACACTCACAGTGCTGTTGGGAAGGGAGTTCCAGGACCTTGACCCAGTGACAGGGAAGGAGCAGCGATATAGTTCCAGGTAAAGATGGTGTGTGGTTTGGAGGGGAACATTCAGGTGTTGATGTTCCCACCACTGTCAGCTCGCTGATCAGAGGCAGTGTTGTACAATAAGGGGAGAGTTACCATGTACAGTAAATTTATCTGCACTGACCATTACTTTAATTAAATACTGAGCATAGAACATGTTTTAGATTATTCCAAATGTCCTGGGAAAAAAACATGATGTTAAAGCAAAAGTAATGTCTGATTTCCCCATGTCAAATACCTATTCGGATCTGACCTGTTAATTTGATCAGTGTCCTTGTGCGAGTCCTGAGCTTATTCCTGAGAAGTCGATTTAAATTCTATCGACTAGACTGAAAAGATTACATCAGCTCATGGAAATAATGTGAAATCTGTAAAGAAATCAGTTTCCACTTCATATTGTTCTTGTCAGATTGAAAGATTGGTTTCAGCTGTTATTTCCAATAGTCATTCAAATGATTATATTCAATTGTTTGTGGGTTTTAATTTACATCTGGTTTAAAATATATAGTCGTTTAAAGAAATACCCAGATTGTGAAGGGTGAATGCTGCTGCTCAGAGATTGGAATTAATATTCCTCAGTTGGAAAATGGATCTCTGCTTTTGTTACTGACAGTAAGTTAAGGACAACAATTTTACACAATTCCCCATGAACAAATCTCAGGTCACAGAATATAATTTAATAGATTCCCCAAACTAACACTCAGCTCAATTAAACATATTCAATCCCAATCACTTGTCACATTATATTCACCGATTGTTAAAAGTTAGAGGCATCGCAGTGCAAGAAAATTGAAAAGCAAATATGCTGCTGCAAAACACTCCGAGGGCAACCCTGGAAATGCTGGACAGATAGTGTGTACTATAGTCTGTACCTGCCCTGGGAATGTTTAATGAAGCAGTGTTAATTGGTAGTTTGATCTGTAGCTACTCTGTTTAGCACATTCCACCCTCGCCTTTATGGGACAGTGTCGAGGGTGCTTTACTCGATATCTAATCTGATAGACATACAAAACAAAATTCAAACTAAAGTAACATGGAAGGCCTCATGTAAACAGGTGTGCACCGCATATTCTGTCTCCAGGGGCACATGGTTGCAAACATAACCTCAGAAGAGGACAGGCAATCAGGGCAGAGAAAATCACCCGCAACCCATCTGCCCATGGCCCGCTGCCAGAACCTTTGAATTGTTAACTTGGCCAACCAGGAGCCGGCGGACGGGACGATCTTCCTCCTGCACCTAACCCCCTGAGCGTCTGGTCCCGAAGGGTGAAGAGTATCAGGCTGAAGTGCAGCAACAAGATGAGGAACAGCCCCATTCATATGTAAGATGGTGCCGCAACCTCGCACTCCAGTCAAACATGACACGTGGACGTCTCCAGGCTGCTGAAATTATAGGCAGCCTGGGAGCAGATGACTCTCTTAAAAAGCTTATTGCACGGGACTTCCCTTTGCAACCATCTCAATTCCAGGTCCCTGATGTAAAGGGGAAGGACGTCTGCACAGGAACATATCCACTGGGGATTCCCCTCTCTGTCAGATGGCAACACAGACTGCCATGGCGTGTCCAGGCACAGATGAGGGCGAGGAAGTTGAGAGTGTGCAGCAGCAGCCCGTGCAGGAATGGCACAGAGGGCATTTTCAAGAGGCAGTTCAAGCTGTACAGGACCAGCTCCTGATGAGAGTTTTTTGCCTGTGTTCAAAGAGCAGATCCAGTTGAGCCGTGGTCAGTTCAGCTAGGAGGTCGCCACACCTTCCAGCCTCATCGACACGCTCAATGAGATGCGTCCCAGAGGCTTCGGCTACTCCTTCACCTGTCAGTACATCCCAGAGGCGGCTCCCCGGACAGCCATCTGTTGGTGCCAATCTGTATAGTGCATGGTGCTCTGCACAAAAGACATTAATTCCTTTGGCAGAGAATTCACCCGCCACTGACTCAACAGGAAGTTGGAAACTCACTGTCGACCCTGCAAACTCCTCCTTACTGACATAGAACAAGAACAAAGAACAATACTGCACAGGAACAGGCCATTAGGCCCTCCAAGCCTGCGCCCATATTGATGCCTGCCGAAACTAACACCTTCTGTACTTCCAGGGCCCATATCCCTCTATTCCCTTCCTATTCATATATTTGTCAAGATGTCTCTTAAACGTCGCGATCGTATCTGCTTTCACCACCTCCCCTGGCAGCAAGTTCCAGGCACTCACCACCCTCTGTGTAAAAAACTTGCCTCGCACATCCCCTCTAAACTTTGCCCCTCGCACCTTAAACCTATGTCTCCTAGTAACTGACTCATCCACCCTGGGAAACAACTTCTGACTATCCACTCTGTCCATGCCGCTCATACCTTTGTAAACCTCTATCATGTCGCCCCTCCACCTCCGTCGTTCCAGTGAAAACAATCCGAGTTTTTCCAACCTCTCCTCATAGCTAATGCCCTCGAGACCAGGCAGCATCCTGGTAAACCTCCTCTGTACCCTCTCCAAAGCCTCCACGTCCTTCTGGTAGTGTGGCGACCAGAATTGCACACAATATTCTAAGTGTGGCCTAACTAAGGTTCTGTACAGCTGCAGCATGACTTGCCAATTGTTCTACTCTATGCCCCAACCCATGAAGGCAAGCATGCCGAATGCCTTCTTAACTACCTTATCCACATGCCTTGCCACTTTCAGTGACCTGTGGACCTGTACGCCCAGATCTCTGTGCCTGTCAATACTCCTAAGGGTTCTGCCATTTACTGTATATCTCCCACCTGCATTAGACCTTCCAAAATGCATTACCTCACATTTGTCTGGATTAAACGCCATCTGCCGTTTCTCTGCCCAAGTCTCCAACCGATCTATATCCTGCTGTATCCTCTGACAATCCTCATCATTATCCGCAACTCCACCAACCTTTGTGTCATCCGCAAACTTCCTTATCAGACCAGCTACATTTTCCTCCAAATCATGAATATATACTACAAAGAGCAAAGGTCCCAGCACTGATCCCTGCGGAACACCACTAGTCACATCCCTCCATTCAGAAAAACACCCATCCACTGTTACCCTCTGTCTTCTGTGAATGAGCCAGTTCTACATACATCTTGCCAGCTCACCTCTGATCCCGTGTGACTTCACCTTTTGCACTAGTCTGCCATGTGGGACATTGTCAAAGGCTTTACCAAAGTCCATATGGACAACATCCACCGCCCTTCCCTCATTAGTCATCTTCGTCACTTCCTCAAAAAACTCAATCAAATTAGTAAGACACTACCTCCCCTTCACAAAAACATGCTGTCTCTCGTTAATAAGTTCGTTTGTTTCCAAATGGGAGTAAATCCTGTCCCGAAGAATCCTCTCTAATAGTTTCCCTACCACTGACGTAAGGCTCACCGGCCTATAATTTCCTGGATTATCCTTGCCACCCTTCGTAAACAAAGGAACAACGTTGGCTATTCTCCAGTCCACTGGGACCTCACCTGCAGCCAATGAGGATGCAAAGATTTCTGTCAAGGCCCCAGCAATTTCTTCCCTTTCCTCCCTCAGTATTCTCGGGTAGATCCCATCAGGCCCTGGGGACTTATCTACCTTAATGCTTTGCAAGACACCCAACACCTCCTCATTTTTGATAATGTGATGACTGAGACTATCTGCACTCCCTTTCCTAGGCTCATCATCCACCAAGTCCTTCTCCTTGGTGAATACTGATGCAAAGTACTCATTTAGCACCTCGCCCATTTCCTCTGGCTCCATACATAGATTCCCATCTCTGTCCTTGAGTGGGCCAACCCTTTCCCTGGTTACCCTCTTGCTCTTTATATATGTATAAAAAGCCTTGGGATTTTCCTTAATCCTGTTTGCCAATGACTTTTCATGACCCTTTTAGCCCTCCTAACTCCTTGCTTAAGTTCCTTCCTACTGTATTTATATTCCTCACGTGCTTCATCTCTTCCTAGCCTTCCAGCCCTTAGAAATGCTTCCTTTTTCTTTTTGACAAGGCTCACAATATCCCGTGTTATCCAAGCTTCCCGAAACTTGCCAAACTTGTCTTTCTTCCTCACAGGAACATGCTGGTCCTGGATTCTAATCAGCTGACGTTTAAAGAATCCCACATGTCAGATGTTGGGAGAGCTGTACCACAAACTACTCAAGCAACAGCCTGACATAGTCATACTCACGAATCCTAACTTACAGACAATGTGCCAGACACTACCATCAACATCCCTCGGTATGTCCCATCCCACTGGCAGGACAGACCCACCAAAGGTGGCAGAACAGTGATATACAGTCAGCAGGGAGTTCCACTGGGAGTCCTCAACATTGACACTGAACCCATGAAGCCTCATATCATCAGGTCAAACATGGGCCAGGAAACGTCCCTCTGCTTACCACCTACCACACCAACTCGGCTGAAGATCAGTGGTTTTTCATGTTGAACACCACTTGGAGGAAACACTGAGGGTGGCAAGGACACAAAATGTTCTCTGGGTGAGGGACTTCAATGTCCATCACCAAGAGTGGCTCAGTAGCACCACTACTGACCGATCTGGCCAAGTCCGAAATGGCATAACTACTAGACTGGGTCTGTGGCAGGTGCTGAGAGAACCAACAAGAGGGAGAAGCCTCCTTGACCGCATACTCACCAATCTACATGTCATAGCTGCATTTGTCCATGACAATATTCGTCGGCGTGACCATCTTCCCGTCCTTGTGGAGACAAAGTCCCGCCTTCACATTGAGGCTACCCTCCATCGTGTTGTGTGGCACTACCGCTGTGCTAAATGTGATAGCTTTTAAGCACATATAGAAACGCGAATCTGAGCATCGATGAGGTGCTGTGAGCCATCAGCAGCAGCAGAATTATATTCAGCCACAATCTATAACCTCATGGCCTGGCACAACTCCCACTCTGCCATTATCATCAAGCCAGGGGACCAACCCTGGTTCAATGAAGAGTGCAGGAGGGCATGCCAGTCGAAGCATCAGACACACCTCAGAATGATGTTTCAACCTGGTAGGCTGGCCCAGGTAAGGACGGCGGACTTCCTTCCCTGGAGGACGTGAGTGAACCAGCTGGGTTTTTATGACAATCAATGATAGATTTGTGGCATCATTACTGAGACTATCTTTTAATTCCTGTTTTTATATTGATCAATTGCACTTAGCAATTGCATTTAAATTCCAGCAGCTGCCCAGGTGGGATCTGAACCTGTGTCCCTCATGTATTGCCCTTGATATCTGGATTACTCGTTCAGTAACAAGTCTCAGTGTCATTGGCCTTATCTTGTAACTACAGGTTCCTACCACACCCTTCCTATTTTCGCATGACTTCTAGAGTGTCTCAGGATCCCCTGGCATGTTCTATCTATCCGCTACTCTCTCGCTATCACTATCCCTCTGTTCCGACAGTGGCGAGAGAAATGCACTGTCAATTCAGTCCCATTACTCCATAGGCCACAGCATATTATTAAAGTTTTCCCAGCTAAGCGTAAAAAAGCCAAATTAATCACTTTACCACTCCTAGAATAAAACTGGATGAAACCAGGTATTTTGGATAACAAATGAACTATTTATTAATAAACTAAATCTAAACACTATTAAGATAAATTTATATCTAAAGAACTTGTAACTTATCATGTATTCGAACTCCCCTATTCATGCACATACATTGAAAAACTAACGGTTAACCAGTTGTAAAAATTGTCTGAAGAAGGCTGTTCCTTAAGAATAAATAAATAACTGGTTTACAAATCTTTGTGAGTTACGGTCTTGGTTTATGAGCTGTCTATATTTGAGCAATCAGATGCCAATTGATTTCTACACACGGATTTGATGAACAGTCTTTACTTGATAGACATTCAAAGCACTTCAGCTGCAGCAGGCATCGCACAGTTCCTTCAATATAGATTATAACGACAGGTCTATTATTTTGATTTTAATATTGGTAGATCTTAGTTGAAACTTTAATGGGAATTCCAGAAAACACAATCCGTCAAGAGAGAATCAATCTTGAAGCAAAGACTCTGAGATTGGAAGTAAAGAAAAGCAATGTTTGCTCCCACATGCAATAAAAATGTTCTCATCACAAGGTTTTGTTGTTTCGTTCTTTAGGGAATTATCCAAGCCTGTTGGTCAATGTAGAACCTGTGCTGAAAAAAATTATCTTCCTTTAGGCAAACATCCTTTGCTGGTGTCTCTCCTCCTAGTTCAAACCGGTTGATTTGTTTTTTGATTTTTTTTTTGCACACAGCACTTCTCCTGCTGTTCCCTAGCGAAAATGTGCAGCTGTGCCACACTGCACATCTTAGTTTTTAAGCCACGCTATTATTAAACAGAGACGTAAAGCCACGCACTCACCACCTCCATCTGCTGGTGAGCCTGTCTCCGTGCACTTACTGCCCACTCTCACCATCTCCCTTTGCTGGTTTCCCTGTCTCACTGCAGTTCCTGCCCCCTCAACATCTCGATCTGCTTGTGTCCCTGCCTCACTGCAGTTACTGCCAATTATCAAAATCTCCACCTGCTGGTGACCCTGACTCACTGCAGTTACTGCCCCTCTCACAGTCTCAGTATGCTGGTGTCCTTGTCTAACTGCACTCAGTTACTCCCCCATCTTACCATCTCCATCTGCTGGTGTCCCTGTCACACTGCAGTTAGTGTCCTCCTTTCACCATCTGCATATGCTGGTGTCCCTGTCTTACTGCTGTTATTGAACCGCTCTCATCACGTGCATCTGCTGGTTGCCCTGTCAAAATGCATTTAGTGCCCTTCTCTCACCATCTCCATCTGCTGGCGTGCCTTCCTCACTGCATTTACCCCCGCCTGACATAATCTCCATCTGCTGGTTCCCCCGTCTCACTACCCTCAGTTCCTATCCCCTCACACCATCTCCATTTGCTGGTGTCCCTGTTTCACTGCAGTTACTGAACCACGCTCACTATCTGCATCTGCTGATGTCTCTGTGTCACTGCAGTAACTGCCCATCTCACCATTTCCATCCGAACAAGGGTCACTGACCCAAAACGCTTATTCTGCTTCTCTTTCCACAGATGCTGCCAGACCTGCTGAGTGGTTCCAGTATTTCTTGTTTTTATTTCACCATCTCCATCTGCTGGTGTTCCTGTCTCACTGCACCCGGCTGGTGAACACTCTCAACATCTCTTGTCCGATCACCACCCTTTAACATCATTGACATCACTTTTCCCTGAAATCCCGATCCATTTACATCACTCACCTCACATTTACCGGAAATGGCACCCAGATATATCGGTGACCTCTTATTTACTCTAAATATCAATCCAGAAATATCACTGACCTCACACTTACTGAAAAAACCTATCCAGATATATCACTGACCCCATTTATATCATACAAACTAATCCAGATATATGACTGGCCTCACTTTTACTCTAAATACCCATTCAGATACATCACTGACCTCACCTTTACTGTAAATAGCCATTCAGATATATCACTGACCTCACCTTTACTGTAAATACCCCTTCAGATATATCACTGGCCTCACCTTTACTGTAAATAGCCATTCAGATATATCACTGACCTCACCTTTACTCTAAATAGCCATTCAGATATATCACTGACCTCACCTTTACTGTAAATAGCCATTCAGATATATCACTGACATCACCTTTACTGTAAATAGCCATTCAGATACATCACCGACATCACCTTTACTGTAAATAGCCATTCAGATATATCACTGACCTCACCTTTACTGTAAATACCCATTCAGATATATCACTGACATCACCTTTACTGTAAATAGCCATTCAGATACATCACTGACCTCACCTTTACTGTAAATAGCCATTCAGATATATCACTGGCCTCACCTTTACTGTAAATACCCATTCAGATATATCACTGACCTCACTTCTACTGTAAATACCCATTCAGATACATCACTGACATCACCTTTACTGTAAATAGCCATTCAGATATATCACTGACCTCACCTTTACTGTAAATACCCATTCAGATATATCACTGACATCACCTTTACTGTAAATAGCCATTCAGATACATCACTGACCTCACCTTTACTGTAAATAGCCATTCAGATATATCACTGGCCTCACCTTTACTGTAAATACCCATTCAGATATATCACTGACCTCACTTTTACTGTAAATACCCATTCAGATACATCACTGACATCACCTTTACTGTAAATACCCATTCAGATATATCACTGACCTCACCTTTACTGTAAATAGCCATTCAGATATATCACTGACATCACCTTTACTGTAAATAGCCATTCAGATATATCACTGACCTCACCTTTACTGTAAATACCCATTCAGATATATCACTGACATCACCTTTACTGTAAATACCCATTCAGATATATCACTGACATCACCTTTACTGTAAATAGCCATTCAGATACATCACTGACCTCACTTTTACTGTAAATAGCCATTCAGATATATCACTGACCTCACCTTTACTGTAAATAGCCATTCAGATATATCACCGACATCACCTTTAATGTAAATAGCCATTCAGATACATCACTGACCTCACCTTTACTGTAAATACCCATTCAGATATATCACTGACCTCACCTTTACTGTAAATAGCCATTCAGATATATCACTGACATCACCTTTACTGTAAATACCAATCCAGATATATCACTGACCTCACCTTTACTGCAAATACCCATTCAGATATATCACTGACATCACCTTTACTGTAAATAGCCATTCAGATATATCACTGACCTCACCTTTACGGTAAATAGCCATTCAGATATATCACTGACCTCACCTTTACTGTAAATAGCCATTCAGATATATCACTGACATCACCTTTACTGTAAATAGCCATTCAGATATATCACTGACCTCACCTTTACTGTAAATACCCATTCAGATATATCACTGACCTCACCTTTACTGTAAATAGCCATTCAGATATATCACTGACCTCACCTTTACTGTAAATACCCATTCAGATATATCACTGACCTCACCTTTACTGTAAATAGCCATTCAGATATATCACTGACCTCACCTTTACTGTAAATACCCATTCAGATATATCACTGACATCACCTTTACTGTAAATACCCATTCAGATATATCACTGACATCACCTTTACTGTAAATAGCCATTCAGATATATCACTGACCTCACCTTTACTGTAAATACCCATTCAGATACATCACTGACCTCACTTTTACTGTAAATAGCCATTCCGATATATCACTGACCTCACTTTTACTGTAAATACCCATTCAGATATATCACTGACCTCACCTTTACTGTAAATAGCCATTCAGATATATCACTGACATCACCTTTACTGTAAATACCAATCCAGATATATCACTGACCTCACCTTTACTGTAAATACCCATTCAGATATATCACTGACATCACCTTTACTGTAAATAGCCATTCAGATATATCACTGACCTCACCTTTACTGTAAATAGCCATTCAGATACATCACTGACCTCACCTTTACTGTAAATAGCCATTCAGATATATCACTGACATCACCTTTACTGTAAATAGCCATTCAGATATATCACTGACCTCACCTTTACTGTAAATAGCCATTCAGATACATCACTGACCTCACCTTTACTGTAAATAGTCATTCAGATACATCACTGACATCACCTTTACTGTAAATACCCCTTCAGATATATCACTGACCTCACCTTTACTGTAAATAGCCATTCAGATATATCACTGACCTCACCTTTACTGTAAATACCCATTCAGATATATCACTGACCTCACCTTTACTGTCAATAGCCATTCAGATATATCACTGGCCTCACCTTTACTGTAAATAGCCATTCAGATACATCACTGACCTCACCTTTACTGTAAATAGCCATTCAGATACATCACTGACCTCACCTTTACTGTAAATAGCCATTCAGATACATCACTGACCTCACCTTTACTGTAAATAGCCATTCAGATACATCACTGACATCACCTTTACTGTAAATACCCCTTCAGATATATCACTGACCTCACCTTTACTGTAAATAGCCATTCAGATATATTACTGACCTCACCTTTACTGTAAATAGCCATTCAGATATATCACTGACATCACCTTTACTGTAAATAGCCATTCAGATATATCACTGACCTCACCTTTACTGTAAATAGCCATTCAGATATATCACTGACCTCACCTTTACTGTAAATAGCCATTCAGATACATCACTGACCTCACCTTTACTGTAAATAGCCATTCAGATATATCACTGACCTCACCTTTACTGTAAATAGCCATTCAGATATATCACTGGCCTCACCTTTACTGTAAATAGCCATTCATATATATCACTGACATCACCTTTACTGTAAATACCCCTTCAGATATATCACTGACATCACCTTTACTGTAAATACCCATTCAGATATATCACTGACCTCACCTTTACTGTAAATACCCCTTCAGATATATCACTGATCTCACCTTTACTGTAAATAGCCATTCAGATATATCACTGACCTCACCTTTACGGTAAATATCAGTACAGATATATGACTGACCTCACTTCTTATGTTGCTAATCATCCAGATATATGATGGAGCGCTATTATACTGTTATTACTCTTGCAGATGCAGCACAGGTCTCAATCTTGTTGCCACTACCCTTGCAGTTATATCACTGACAAATTTACCGTCACTGGCCATCAGTGCCATCACTTGTACATTCACTAAGCATTTTTGTACAACATTGGTGCAGTGTTGGACGATATCACTACCTCAGAAAAAACGACTCCCTTTCAGTGTACCATAATTATTTTCATTCTTTCACTGGATGTCACTGGCTATGCCTGCAGTTAGTGTCCACATCTAATTTCCCTTGAGCAGGTGATGCTGAGCCCCCTTCTTGAATCACTGCGATCCTTATGGTTTAGGTACACCCACAGTGTTGTTAGGATGGGAGTTCCAGAATTTTGAACCAGGGGCAGTCAAGGTGATATATGTCCAAGTCAGGATGTTGTGTGTCCTCCAGGGGAACATGCAGTGGCTGATGCTCCCACCACCTTAAGCTCGTTGATCAGAGGCAGTGTTGCACAACATAGTTAATATGTTCAGTAAATTTCTGATATTTTTATGGAATCTGACCAGTTAGTTGGGACAGTGTCCATGTGTGAGTCCTGAGCTTAGTACTTAGAATTGGAATGAAAGGATTACATCAGCATCGTGGGAATAAGTCTAAATCTGTAAACAAATCAGTTCCCACTTCACATTGTCTTTGTCAGATTGAGAGATTGGTTTCAGCTTTAATTCCCAATAGTCATTCCAATGATCATATTCATTTGTTTGTGTGGGTTTTAATATAAATCTGTCCAATGCCTGGATATAAATAAATAAAAAGAGCCAGATTGTAAATTGTGAATGATGCTGCTCAGTGACTGGAAATAATATTACTCAGTTGGAAAATAGATCTCAGCTTCTTTTGAGCTAAGGACACACAGTTGCACAATTTCCCATGAACATTCCTTATGTTACTAAATATAATTGAATAGATTCCCCAAACTAACACTCAGCTCAATTAAACATATTCAATCCCAATCACTTGTCACATTATATTCACTGACGATGAAAAGTTAGAGGCATCGCAGTGCAAGAAAATTGAAAAACATCTATTCTTTCACAAAACACTCCGAGGGCAGCACTGGAAATGCTGGACAGATAGTGTTCAGGCAGTCTGTACCTGACCTGGGAATTTATAATGAAGCCGTGTTAATTGGTGGTTCGCTCTGTACCTAATCTGTTCAGCATCTTCCATCCTCAGGTTTAATGGGACTGTCTAGAGTGCGCTTTACTATATATCTAATCTAAGAGACAAATAAAACAAAATTCAAACGAAAGTACCGTGGAAGGCCTCAGGAGATCCGATGGGCACGGCATGTTTCTTCTCCAGAGACACATGGTTGCAAACATAACTTCTGAAGAGGACAGGCAGTCAGTGCAGACAAAACCACCTTCACCTCGCCTCCCCATGGCCCGCTGACAGAACCTGTGAGTTGCCACCTTGGCCACGGCCAGGAGCAGACAGAAGGCAGATCTTCCTCCTGTACCTAAACCCCACTGCCCCGCGTGCCCAAAAGTGAAGATTGTAGGGATTAAGTGGAGCTAAAAATGAAGGAACAGCACCATTAATTTCAAATTGGGGCTGAAAACCTGCACACTCCAAATAAACATGATGCATGACCTCGTCCAGGCGGCAGAAATTATAGGTGTCCTGGGAGCCCATGAATCGATGGCAAAGCTTATTGCACGGGACTTCCTTGTGCAACAATCTCCTGATCTAAAAGGAGAGGACTGCTGCATCGGGACACCTCCACTGTGTATTCCCCTAGCCGCCAGATGGCAGCATGGACAGTCATGGTGTGTCCGGGTGCCAGACGAGGGCGAGCAAGGAGAGAGTTTGCAAGAGCAGCCCGTAGAAGAAGCCCCTCTATGCTGCGTTGAATGACACAGAAGGCATTTCCAAGCTGGAGTGTGGTCTGACAACTGGGACAGAGATGGGTCTGGAGGAGGGAGAGTGATTCCCAAACAGCGGGAGGGGTCTCCCAAGCTGGGGTGTGGTCTGACAACTGGGACACAGAAAGGACTGGGGGAGGGAGAGTGATTCCCAACATTGCTAGGGGTCTCCCATGATGGAGTGTGGTCTGACAACTGGGACACAGAAAGGACTGGGGGAGGGAGAGTGATTCCCAACATTGCTAGGGGTCTCCCATGATGGAGTGTGGTCTGACAACTGGGACACAGAAAGGACTGGGGGAGGGAGAGTGATTCCCAACATTGCGAGGGATCTCCCAATCTGGAGTGTGGACTGACACCTGGGACAGGGAAGGGTTTGGGGGAGGGAGAGTGATTCCCAACATTGCCAGGGGTCTCCCATGATGGAGTGTGGTTTGACAACTGGGGCACAGAAAGGACTGGGGGAGGGTGAGTGATTCCCAACAGCGGGAGGGGTCTCCCAAGCTGGGGTGTGGACTGACACCTGGGACAGGGAAGGTCTGGAGGAGGGAGCGTGATTCCCAACATTGCGAGGGGTCTCCCAAGCTAGAGTGTGGTCTGACAACTGGGACACAGAAAGGACTTGGGGAGGGAGAGTGATTCCCAACAGCGGGAGGGTTCTCCCATGCTGCAGTGTGGTATGACAACTGGAACAGGGAAGGGTCTGGAGGAGGGAGAGTGATTCCCAACGGCGGGAGGGGTCTCCCATGCTAGTGTGTGGTCTGACAACTGGGACAGGGAAGGGTCTGGAGGAGGGAGAGTGATTCCCAACAGCGGGTGCGGTCTCCCATGCTAGTGTGTGGTCTGACAACTGGAACAGGGAAGGGACTGGAGGAGGGAGAGTGATTCCCAACAGCGGGAGGGGTCTCCCATGCGAGATTGTGGCCTGACAACTGGGACAGGGAAGGGTCTGGAGGAGGGAGAGTGATTCCCAAAGTGGGAGGTGTCTCGCAAGCTGGAGTGTGGTCTGACACCTGGGACAGGGAAGGGTCTGGAGGAGCGAGAGTGATTCCCAACAGTGGGCTGGGTCTCCCATACTGGAGTGTGGTCTGATAACTGGGCCAGGGAAGGGTCTGGAGGTGGGATGGTGATTCCCAACTGCCGGAGGGGTCTCCCATACTGGAGTGTGGTCTGACAACTGGGAAAGGGAAGGGTCTGGGGGGAGGGAGAGTGATTCCCAAACGTGAGTAGTGGTTTCCCATGCTGGAGTGTGATCCGATTACGGAAAGGTAGATGGGGCATGCGGAGTGTCTGATTCCAGACTTGATGTGCAGGTCCTGACACCCGGGATGTCTGATCCACGGGTGGTGTTGCAGTCCCGTGTCGGTGGTCGAATCCCTGCAGGACTTCTGATCTCAGAATTTCCAATCCTGGGCGGGGAATGTGAGTGCCCTGTCCTGCTTAGTGGGTGTGATAAATCTCTGGGAGGGAATCTGATCCCAGGGTTTGAATGCTGGGGAGGCGGGATGTCAGACCAGGGTGGGTGGTCTGATCCTGGGGAGAATCCTATCTCAGGGGATATCCAATCTTTGTGGAGGGGAAGTGTCTGATCCTGGGGAGAATCCAGTCTCAGGGGATATCCACTATTGCTTGATGGGAACTGTCTGATCCTGGGGAGAATCCAATCTCAGGGGATATCCAATCTTGATGGAGGGGAAGAGTCTGATCCTGGGGAGAATCCAATCTCAGGGGATATCCAATCTTGATGGAGGGGAAGTGTCTGATCCTGGGGAGAATCCAATCTCAGGGGATATCCAATCTTGATGGAGGGGAAGTGTCTGATCCTGGGGAGAATCCAATCTCAGGGGATATCCAATCTTGATGGAGGGGAAGTGTCTGATCCTGGGGAGAATCCAATCTCAGGGGATATCCAATCTTGCTGGAGGGGAAGTGTCGGCTCCTGGAGTGGGTGTCAGTTCTGACTCTGCCAATACTGGGTGTTTTTGTTTGCAGTGTGTGTTATAATGGGGATAACCAGGGGCCAGGGTTACATGTCTAACAGAGATTAAATCGGAAAATTCCAGTCTCATTTAAATATTTGCATTTCAAACGTGCCCCCTGTGAGCAGTTGCCTGCCCCTCCCTGTTCCGGCTCGGTTAAACCCAGAACTGGGTGGGTTGGAGGTCAGTTGTGATTTGCTTATTAATTTCTACCTCTGACCGGCCTCCAACAAAACTGTTTTTGGGACTAAAGCCCTTCCCTTACTCTTTGGTTCAGACACGCAGAATGTTTGATTAGTAATTCGAGTCCCTTTTCCCTTCTCTCTCTTCCAGTTAATTTACTGGCGACTGTGATGCTAAACAGCGGCAATTGCGGCCTCTCCACCTGTCCCAGTGGCTACCAGGTGCCCATGGCAAAGGCGGATCTACTGCTCATTATTACTGCCGTGATAATGAACCAGATCAATTCTTATTACTTTCCAATATCTTTCCTGGATATCACCCCTGTGTTTATAGTGACCACTGTCCTGCCTGGTGCTGCCAGAGACTTTTCTGTCTGCTTCACCATCACTTTCACCTTTGACCAATTTATGGCCATTTGTTGCAAGAAGCTGGAAGGAAAATATTGCACCAAGAAAATTGCGACTGTGGTTCTATCAGCAATCTGCATTCTGCTCAGTTTAGAAAATGTCCGCTTTTATTTCGTACATCAGCCTGCAGAGATCATCAACAATATATCATGCTTCTGTTTTCCAAAGACAAGCTACTCTACTGATCCAGGATCAGTGTGAATTGACAGGTTTGAAATGTTTTTAGCCCTATTGTACCCAATTGCTTTAATTCTGTTCCTCAACGCTCTGACAGTCAGACACATTTTCGTGACCAGTTGAGTCCGTAAGGGACCGAGGGATGAGAGCAAGGGAGAGAATCGCAGTGACCCAGAGATGGAGAGCAGAAGAAATCTGTCATTTTACTGTTCACCATATCCGACAATTTCATGTTCCTGTGGTTGGTATTTGTTACAGATTTCTTATATTGCAACATTGCAGGAAGAGATCCCTTGTATTGCAGGCTCTCCGAATGTATATTCCAATAAGTCGGATGGATGTTGCTGAACTTAAGCTGCTCCCCAAACAAACTTATTTATGTGGTGACTCAGTCCAAGGTCAGAAAGTTGTATATTTTACCCGAATTTCCAAAGGGTGCCTGATTGTTGGATGCTCCAGAATGCACTGGCGGGGGGAGGTCACATAGGCCCAACAGTAGCAGCAGCAACAAAAAGGTGACTGACAGCTGGATGACCGGAAATCCACTGATGAGGGTGGGTGGCTCGTGGTCACACACAGCAAAGGACAGCGGGGCAGCAGGAAGATTTCACTTTTAGAGGGCCCGACAGAAAGGTGGCAGGATGATTGTCAGAGCGCTCCCTGCAGGACAGGAGGCGGAACAGCAGCCACACTCTCTCTTCCACCTCCATTGATTGCATTCTCAGTTCAACAGATCTGCTCTGAAAACAAAACTTGCTCTTTTAAAACCTGTTATGTGATTCCTTCTATCTTTCTTCGAAAACAATGCTTTCAGGTCTGATATTTGAATTGTGGACTGAGTGAATTGAGCTCAGACTGCAAGGCACCTGTTTCCAAACAAGTCAACAGGGAAATGACAGGAAAATTTATGACTGTCATGTGACATGATTGTTGAAAAAGTTAGTTTCACTTTTGGATTGAGTTCAGTCGCTGCTCGACCTGCCAGAAATATAGCCAATAATGTCTTTCCCACCCACAGCTTTTACAAAAATTTCTAAATTCACTTGTGTCAGCCCTTCAAAACACTCCCACTGGGGATGCTGAGACCAAGTGGGCCCACATCAGAGACGCCATCTATGAGTCAGGTTTGACAACCTACGGCAAAAGAGCGAGGAGAAATGCAGACTGGTTTCAATCTCATAATGAAGAGCTGGAGCCTGTCACAGCCGCTAAGCGCATTGCACTGTTGAACTACAAGAAAGCCCCCAGTGAGTTAACATCCGTAGCACTTAAAGCAGCCAGAAACACTGCACAAAGAACAGCCAGGCGCTGCGCAAACGACTACTGGCAACACCTATGCAGTCATATTCTGCTGGCCTCAGACACCGGAAACATCAGAGGAATGTATGATGGCATGAAGAGAGTTCTTGGGCCAACCATCAAGAAGATCGCCCCCCTAAAATCGAAATCAGGGGACATAATCACTGACCAATGCAAACAAATGGACCGCTGGGTTGAGCACTACCGAGAACTGCACTCCAGGGAGAATGCTGTCACTGAAACTGCCCTCAATGCAGCCCAGCCTCTACTAGTCATGGATGAGCTGGACGTACAGCCAACCAAATTGGAACTCAGTGATGTCATTGATTCTCTAGCCAGCGGAAAAGCCCCTGGGAAGGACAGCATTATTTATTTTTTTAAATTTTTGTTGTGGAATCTCCCTATCTCCCTGCTCAGCATAGTGGGGAAAATCTTTGCTCGAGTCGCTCTAAACAGGCTCCAGAAGCTGACCGAGCGCGTCTACCTTGAGGCACAGTGTGGCTTTCATGCAGAGAGATCGACCATTGACATGCTGTTCTCCCTTCGTCAGATACAGGAGAAATGCCACGAACAACAGATGCCCCTCTACATTGCTTTCATTGATCTAACAAAAGCCTTTGACCTCGTCAGCAGACGTGGTCTCTTCAGACTACTAGAAAAGATTGGATGTCCACCAAAGCTACTAAGTATCATCACCTCATTCCATGACAATATGAAAGGCACAATTAAACATGGTGGCTCCTCATCAGACCCCTTTCCTATCCTGAGTGGCGTGAAACAGGGCTGTGTTCTCGCACCCACACTTTTTGCGATTTGCTTCTCCCTACTGTTTTCACATGTGTTGAAGTCCTAGGAAGAACAAATTTTCCTCCACACAAGATCGGGGGCAGGTTGTTCAACCTTGCCCGTCTAAGAGCGAAGTCCAAAGTACGGAAAGTCCTCATCAGGGAACTCCTCTTTGCTGACGATGCTGCTTTAACATCTCACACTGAAGAGTGCCTGCAGAGTCTCATCGACAGGTTTGCGGCTGCCTGCAATGAATTTGGCCTAACCATCAGCCTCAAGAAAACGAACATCATGGGGCAGGACGTCAGAAATCCTCCATCCATCAATATTGGCGACCACGCTCTGGAAGTGGTTCAAGAGTTCACCTACCTAGACTCAACTATCACCAGTAACCTGTCTCTGGATGCAGAAATCAACAAGCGCATGGGTAAGGCTTCCACTGCTACGTCCAGATTGGCCAAGAGAGTGCGGAAAATGGCGCACTGACACGGAACACAAAAGTCCGAGTGTATCAAGCCTGTGTCCTCAGTACCTTGCTCTATGGCAGCGAGGCCTGGACAACGTATGTCAGCTAAGAGCGACATCTTAATTCATTCCATTTTCGCTGCCTCCGGAGAATACTTGACATCAGGTGGCATGACCGTATCTCCAACACTGAAGTCCTCGAGGCGGCCAACATCCCCAACTAATACACACTACTGAGTCAGCGATTTTTGAGATGGCTTGGCCATGTGAGCCGCACGGAAGATGGCAGGATCCCCAAAGACACATTGTACTGCGAGCTCGCCACTGGTATCAGACCCACCGGCTGTCCATGTCTCCGTTTAAAGACGTCAGCAAACGTGACATGAAATCCTGTGACATTGATCACAAGTCGTGGGAGTCAGTTCCCAGCGTTTGCCACAGCTGGCGGACAGCCATAAAGGTGGGGCTAAAGTGTGGCGAGTCGAAGAGACTTAACAGTTAGCGGAAAAAAGACAGAGGCGCAAGAAGAGAGCCAACTGTGTAACAGCCCCGGCAATCAAATTTTTCTGAAGCACCTGTGGAAGAGCCTGTCACTCTAGAATTGGCCTTTATAACCACTCCAGGCGCTGCTCCACACACCACTGACCACCTCTAGGCGCTTACCCATTGTCTCTCGAAATAAGGAGTCCAAAGAAGAATGTCTTTCTCTTGAAAATAATTCCTGCATCAAGTGTAATTGCAATTTCGTCATGAAGTTAAACGAACTGTGAATGTGTGTGAATTAAATGTATGGGGGCTGAGCCCTTATTGCTGTGTCTGTCTGGAGAGAGGAAGCCTATATTTCACTTGCAACAGACTACTGTTGCTCCTTGTCTCTGAAGAATCTCTGAATTAAGCTGTGCTGTTGCCTCTTGTGTTTGAAGAAGTCCTGAATTTGCAGAAATCATGCATTTTTTATAGGGAACGTTTGCATCGAGTGTGAGAACTGACAGCTGTTGTTCCAGCCCTGATGGCACAGCTTGTGTGATGCCTGCTGCGAACGAATTGCCTTGATGTCCTACCCATCACAGTCTGTTCATCAACGTCACCTGCAGTTACTTCGAGTGGAATCTGACTGTTTGACTCTGGGACGCTTCACCGACCAGGAAATACACAACTAGACCGTGAAAACCCAGTTATTTAATTATCTTCAAGAAACAGTTATAATTCAAAAAAGCCTTTTACCCAGTTAACCTGTTTTTTGAGTGCATGTCTGTGTACATGAGGGTTAAGAAGAATAATGAGTTTAAAATCTTTCAGATATAGATTTATATCATTATTGTTTAAGATTTCGTTTATTAATAAATAGTTAATGTTGTTGTTAAATTAAACCTGGTTTGGTGCACTTCATTCCGGTGCACAAATAGAGTGCTCAATTTGGCTACTTTCCACTGGCTGATAAACTTTACATGATATGCTACTACCCGTGGAGACGTGGGACTGAATTAACAGTGCATTACTCACGCCTTGGTCGGAACATATTAATTGGGAACTCTTGTTGGGATCGTTTCCAGCAATAATTATGTGAAGTACAAGGGAAGTAAATAATTGAAAGAGAAAATAAATAGGCAGCTTTCCCATAAAATAGATTGAAGGCGAGAGCATCAGAATGGTATTTGCAGTAGCAGCAGTTCGTTTTTTTTCTGGGAGAGGAGAATATGTCCATCAGTGACTTGAAATCTTTAAGAAACGAGAAAGCTAAAATCGTTGGCAGCACAATTGGGGTTAAAATTGAAATCAGGTACAAAAAAACCCAGAGATAATTAATGAAATAGACCAACATCAGAAATTAGAAGAAGAAGAATAGAGTACGTCAGTTGAATTGGCTGAAATTCAGTAAGAAATGGAAAAAGAAAAACTTGAGGCTGAAAAATAATTTTCAAAAATTGACTTGGAAGAAGAGGGAAGGGAGAAAGATAGAGCATTTCAGCGAGAAAGTGAAAGAGGAGCAAGGAAATACAGACTGTAAAAGATGGAATGAAGACACCGGATAATCTTAGCCCCTCCTTGGCGAATCCTTGTTCACCGCTTTCCAATTTTAAGGCAAAAAAACCAGCACAAACAGGCTTTTTCAGGTTTAAAGAAGAAAAGTTGACATGTATTAAACTTGAACTCTAATTTGGTTGATGTCTACAGATACAAGACGTGCCTGCACTTGCATGCATACACGATACACACAATAAATAGTGACAGAAAAGAGCTGAATAATAAAGTAGAAATGTTTGAGGAAATATCTGAAGAGTTGTTGTTACTGTTCTTTGTGCTCACTGTAGATTCCTTTATTGTAGGTAACCTTGCTTTTCGTTGGGGCCCAGTATTCTTCTTAAACCCTGTTCATTGTAGGAGACTTTCCTCTCTTGGAGTTCTTGTGTCTTCAAAGGCTTGTGAGAAAGAGATGGGAGCAGACAGGAGAGAAAGCTTCTCAGTCCATGAGCAAAGAGATCTCTGCCTTTTGCAGGCTCTCAGGAGAAGGAGCCAAAGAGAAAGAGCCGAAGAAATAAAAAAACAAGAGGAAGAGAGAGAAATAAAACAGACAGATATAGAAAGAGATAGCGAGAGGAGAAAGAGAAAGCCACAGAGAAACAACCAAAGAGAAAGAGCCAGAGATCAAAAGCCAGCAAAGAGCGAAAAAAGACAGAGATAGAGAGAAAGAGAAAAAAGGCCAGAGGAAGGTAGAGAGAGAAAAAACCATGGAGAGAGAGAGAGAGAGAGAGAGAGAGAGAGAGAGAGAGAGAGAGAGAGAGAGAGAGAGAGAGAGAGAGAGAGAGAGAGAGAGAGAGAGAGAGAGAGAGAGAGAGAGAGAGAGAACCAAAGAAAAAGAGAGAAAAAGACAGAGAAAGACAGAGAAAGCGAGTAAAAAGAGAAGGAGCCAAAGAAATAGAGAGGATAGAAGCCAGAGAATGGGACAGAGAGGCACCAAGTGAAAGAGTCAGAGAGAAAGCCAGAGGAAGACAGAGAAAAAGGGACAAAGTGGAAGCCAAAGAAAGAGAAAAAGCGCCTAAGAGAGGGAGGAAAGCCAGAAAAAGAGAGAGAATTCCAGAGAAAAGGAAAATCAAAACAACAGCTGAAGAGAAAGTCAGAAAACAGAGAGAAGGAGCCAAAGAGAGAGAGAGAGATGGAGAGATGAAAGCCGAAGAGAGAGAGGGAGAGACAGAGACAGAGCCTGTAAATTAGAGAGCTATAAAGAGAAAGAGAGCGAGGAAGAAAGCCAGGGAACGAGCTAAAGAGAAAGCCAGAGAGAGAAAGAGAGAGCAGATGTAGACAGAGAGAGAGAGAGAAATAGAGAGAAAAATGTCAGAGAGATAGAGAGAAAGAAAGCTAGAGAAGAGAGCGAAAGAGGCAAAGAAAGAAAGGGAAAAGAATGCCTGAGAGTGAGAGAGAAATAAAGAAAGCCAGAAAAAGAAAGACAGAAAAAAAGGGAACGCCAGAGAGACAGAGAACAAGAGAGAAAAGAAAGCCAGAGAAAGAGAGAGAGAGAGAGAGACTGAGAGCGGAAGAGAGACAGAAAGAAGAAAAGCCAGAGAAAGAAAGTGGCACAAAGAAGGGTAAAGAGACACACAAAGAGAGACAGAGGTAGAAAGACAGTGAGGGACATTAAATATTTAGTACTCAGCATCCCACACGGTCTGTGCTCCATCGTTGGACTTTCTCCCCTTCCGTCCATCAGCTCGTCCTTGATGGGGGTGGGAGAGGGGGTGGGTCGGTGACAAACCCTGGGACAGGGGGACATTGGGGTTGGAATTGGGGGAAAGGGTTAAGACTGGGTCAACGAGAGGGGGATTAAAGCTGGACTCTCTGTCTCACACACACACCCACACTGTAATCAGTTACAATTCACCTGGGCACACAGACACAGAGACTGAAACACAGAAGCTCACCTTCAGACAGTGGCCGAAATGCAATGTTTTGTAAAGGCATCTTATCATGCCAGAATAATGTCGGTCTTTTAGGCTGATGGCTGAATTTGACAGTGAAATGTAACACCTGGGGGGTATTTGAACAGAACATAGAACATAGAACAGGACAGCACAGTACAGGCCCGTCGGCCCACGATGTTGTGCCGAACATTTAACCTACACGAATATCAAACTAACTACATACCCTTCATTCGACTATCATCCATGTACCTATCCAAGAGTCGCTTAAATGCCCCTAATGTATCTGCTTCTACTACCACCGCTGGCAGCGCATTCCACACACCCACCACTCTCTGTGTAAAGAACCTACCTCTGACATCTCCCATAAACATTCCTCCAATCACCTTAAAATTATGCCCCCTGGCGATAGCCATTTCCTGGGAAAAAGTCTCTGACAATCCGCACTATCTCTGCCTCTCATCATCTTGTACCCCTCTATCAAGTCACCTCTCATCCTTCTTCACTCAAATGAGAAAAGCCGGAGCTCCCTCAATCTTTTTTCGGAGGGCATGGCCTCCAGTCCAGGCGGCATCCTGGTAAATCTCCTCTGCACCCTCTCTGAAGCTTCCAAATCCTTCCTATAATGAGGCAATCACAACTGAACACAATATTCCAATTGTGGTCGAACCAGGGCCTTATAGAACTGCAGCATAACCTCGAGGCTCTCAAACTCAATCCCCCTGTTAATGAAAGCCAACACACCATACGCCTTCTTAACAACCCTATCAACTTGTGTGGCAACTTTGAGCGATCTATGGACATGGACCCCAAGATCCCTTTGTTCCTCCACACTACCAAGAATCCTGTCTTTAAGCCTGTATTCTGCATTCAAATTCGACCTTCCAAAATGAATCACTTCACACTTTTCCAGGTTGAACTCCATCTGCCACTTCTCAGCCCAGCTCTGCATCCTGCCAATGTCCCGTTGCAACCCACAACAGCCTTCCACACTATCCACAACTCCAGCAACCTTCGTGTCATCGGCAAACTTGCTAACCCAGCCTTCCACATCCTCATCCAAGTCATTCATAAAAATCACAAAGAGCAGAGGTCCCAGAACAGATCCTTGTGGAACACCACTGGTCACCGAGGTCCATGCTGAATACTTTCTATCTACTACCACCCTCTGACTTCTATGGGCCAGCCTTTTGTATCCAGACAGCCAGCTTTCGCTGAATCCCATGCCTCCTTACTTTCTGAATGAGCCTACCATGGGGAACCTTATCAAATGCTTTGCTAAAATCCATATACACCACATCCACTGCTCTTCCTTCATCAATGTGTTTTGTTACATCTTCAAAGAATTCAGTAAGGCTTGTGAGGCATGACCTGCCCCTCACAAAGCCATGTTGACTGTCTCTAATCAAACCATGCTTTTCCAAATAATCATAAATCCTGTCTCTCAGAATCCTCTCCAATAATTTGCCCACTTCCGATGTAAGACTGACTGGTCTATAATTCCCAGGGTTATCCCTATTCCCTTTCTTGAACAAGGGAACAACATTTGCCATCCTCCAATCGTCCGGTACTACTCCAGTGGGCAGTGAAGACGCAAAGATCATCGCCAAAGGCGCGACAATCTCTTCCCTCACTTCCCGTAATATCCTTGGGTATATCCCGTCTGGCCCAGGGGACTTATCTGTCCTCATGTCTTTCAAAATTTCCAGCACATCCTCCCTCTTAACCTCAGCCTGTTCGAGCATATCAGCCTGTTCCACGCTGTCCTCACTAACGACCAGGTCCCTCTCAATAGTGAATACTGCAGCAAAGTATTCATTTAGGACCTCCCCTACCTCCTCCGACTCCAGGCACAAGTTCCCTCCACTATCCCTGATCGGCCCTACCCACACTCTGGCCATCCTCTTGTTCATCACCTAAGTGTCGAACGCCTTCGGATTTTCCTTAATCCTACTCGCCAAGACTTTTTCATGTCCCCTTCTAGCTCTCCTAAGTCCATTCTTCAGTTCTTTCCTGGCTACCTTGTACCCCTCTAGAGCCCTGTCTGATCCTTGCTTCCTCAACCTTAAGTAAGCTTCCTTCTTCCTCTTGACTAGGCGTTCCACATCTCTTGTCATCCAAGGTTCCTTCACCCTACCATCCCTTCCCTGCCTCATCGAGACAAACCTATCCAGCAGTCGCAGCAAGTGCTCCCCAAACAATCTGCACATTTCTGTCGTGCATTTCCCTGAGAACATCTGTTCCCAATTTATGCTCCCCAGTTCCTGCCTAATAGCATTGTGATTCCCCCTCTCCTAATTATATATTTTCCCATCCCGTCTGCTCTTGTCCCTCTCCATGACTATAGTAAAGGTCAGGGAGTTGTGATCAGTATCACCGAAATGCTCTCCCACCGAGAGATCTGCCACCTGGCCTTGTTCGTTGCCAAGCACCAAGTCCAACATATTATCCCCTCTAGTTCAATTCAGAGTTCCAGGGCTCAGAATGTGAATTTCACTCTCTAGCCTTCTACGGGAGAGGGGATGGGGTCAGCAGTGTTTGTGTATTTTTACAATGAGGTAGAAATTATGTAGATACACACACACAGAAGTGGAGAGAGACAGAGAGAGAGAAGCAGCTGGAAGTAACAGGGTAAACATAGAGGGAGACACACAGGCTCTGGGGAGTCTGCCGTGTTTAGTCACTGCCCAGCTCCCAGCCCCTGTAGAGAAGCACCACAGGGCATCACAACCCTTCAAACCACATTTCCCTATCTTGAAGGTGTCTTGATTTTTTGTTAAGTTGGACGCTGGGGCAGTGATTAAGTGTTGGCACGTTAATTTCAGTTTTTTACAAAATGGGAATTTCACAGTTTATCGGAACAGAATGGAGCTGATGGCTGCAAATGTCTGTCTGTAAATTACAGCAATGCTGTCCACAGTGGGGTTTGGGCTGAAAAGTTTGCAGGTCATCAGGAAGCAGCTCCTTGTCATGCCTCTGCTCACAGCTGGCGACATTACCTGGATTAACAGGACAATGGGCATGTACTCAGCTCCTAAAACACTCTCACACATCTCCCATCACCTCCCATTCTCTGAATCGGGGGATGTATTTGTAAGATGGGGAGCCCCTGAGAGATTGTTTTATGTCCGTGAGTGAGAGACAGCGCCCTGGGCTCTTGTTGTGTTTGTTTGATGTTCAACAACGTTTTGCTAAGTTTTAATCATTTTTTATTTCTCTTATTCCCAAGGAGAATCTTTCCAGAAGTTGCAGCTTTGATGATGCAGAGGGAGAATCTTTTGGCACGTGGAATTCTCAGAAAAGAGCTTTAACCAGAGAGGAAAATAATAATAAATATATATGTGTTGTTGTCTAATTCATTTTTAGATTCAGAAAAGAAGACCTTGTGTTTTCGTGGCTGATATAAAATCAAAGTGCTGGAAATGCTCAATATTTCCAGTACGGTTGTTATTTCAGATTTTCAGCATTCGCAGTATTTTGATTTTGTGCTTTGGGGAGCGGGGCCTTTTTACCACAAGGGAGGGGACTGGAGGGGCCTCTGAAGTAAATAGTTTGGGAAGCGCTGTCCCAGAACAGTCAATGTTATCCCGTATATTTCCCTCTCTCCATCTCTTGCTACAACTATATCTCTGCCCCTTCCTTCCTTGTTCATCACTTAGTTTCTTCACATCTTTAAATCCCTGTCTCTGCATCGCTCAACATCCTTTATATCTCTGCCTCTGTCTTGGATCTCACAAGTTTCCCTTTTCTTTCTCGCTCTGCAACTCTTTGCATCTTTATCTGTCTCTCAGTGCATTTCTCTCTCACTCTGTTCCACATATCATTTCCTGCAAGATTGTCTCTGCATTTCCCACACCCCTTCCTGAGACAGCCCTCTCTATTCTGAATCTACACCTTACTTTGTATCTCTGCTGCTCGACATCCTTCTGTCTCGGCATCTCTCTATTTTTCTGGGATTATTCTCAATATCGACATTGCTGCTGCGTTCTCTCGCTGCACCTCCATCTCTCTATTTGTCCTTCTTTGTATTTCTGCCCTCTGCTTTTAGTTTCTCTCACTGTTTTCTGACTCACTGCCTCTCTTTCATTCTCCATCTCCCTCTCCATTTGTTTCTCTCTCACTCTCTCCCTCAGTCAGTTCTGTCCTGATCCCTGGATCTCTGTTTTCTGTGCCTCTGTTCCTCTCACTGGGGGTGGATTTGAAATCGCTGCCATGGTATTGGACAGGGTGAGTGTGAACCAGGATCCTGCTTTCCATCTTTTCCGAGTTCTTCTCCCAATGGAGGTAAAATAGCAGAGAGATGCTGAACCAGCTGCCCCCTCCCCGGTTTATACTCTTGGCACCAAGTCTAAGTCCAGCCCGGCGTTTATTTGCCTCTCTGTGTATCCGCTCCCCGATTGTCCCTGCCTGTCTTCTTGTGGCTCAGGGGGAAAGGGAAAGATCAGCCATGATCTAACATCGGTTTGACAGGTTCAAAGGGCTGAATGGCCTCGTCCTGTCCCTGCTCCAACCAGTGTGTGTGTGTGTGTGTACCTCAGTCTGATTCACTGATGCTAATGGGGGTAATGGGGAGAACAGGTGAAACATCTTTCTACAGGGAGGGATGTGTCTGTGGCTGGGATATTGCTGTGCATAAAAGGCTCAGAATGCCAGGTAGCCTCTTCGCATCCTTGCTGTCTGCTTGACCCTGTGTTTGGCCAGAACGAGTTAAAGGTGCCAGGCGCCTGAGAGCCATTTGATAGAATTCCAGCGGCTTATCCAGACCAGAATTAAAACAAATTAAAGACTGTCGGGGGATGGAGCCACATCCGGGAACGTGATGGAGATTGGAATTACACAGGGACGGGAGTTACACATAGGGGGGATGTTCACAACGGAGATGATAGAGTGGGAATTAGGAGAGACGGGCGGCTTTTAATGGGCCGAGAGGGTAACTTAGAAAGGGAGGTGTGTTTACAGCAGAGGCAGGGGAGAATTAGAGGGCGATGTTCACAGAGGGAATTAGGTAATTTTTCAAATGGGAGGGACAATTTTCCATGTTGAAAATGGGATAGGGATTCTCTCGGTTTCAAATGGGACGTGGGACCATCCCCGTTCAAATTGGGAGGGGGTATTCAGGTTTAAGATGGGAGCTGAGTCGACAGCAGGATTAAAATAGGAGCGGGGTGGGGGGCTCTCCTGGTTTAAAATGGGATGTGGATCTACACCAGGTTAAAAATCGGAAGGGAGTCTACTGCAGGTTTAAAAAGGGAGCGGAGTTTACTCCAGGTTTAAAATGTGTGGGGGGTCTATTCCAGATTTAAAATC